>NW_026283063.1:20000-32500 GCF_023373465.1 Oncorhynchus keta | reverse complement strand
AACAAGATGTCTCCTGTCTACCCCCAACAAGATGTCCCCTGTCTACCCCCAACAAGATGTCCCCTGTCTACCCCCAACAGATATGTCCCCTGTCTACCCCCAACAAGATGTCCCCTGTCTACCCCCAACAATATGTCTCCTGTCTACCCCCAACAAGATGTCCCCTGTCTACCCCCAACAAGATGTCCCCTGTCTACCCCAACAAGATGTCCCCTGTCTACCCCCAACAAGATGTCCCCTGTCTACCCCCAACAGATATGTCTCCTGTCTACCCCCAACAAGATGTCCCCTGTCTACCCCCAACAGATATGTCTCCTGTCTACCCCCAACAAGATGTCCCCTGTCTACCCCCAACAAGATGTCCCCTGTCTACCCCCAACAAGATGTCCCCTGTCTACCCCCAACAAGATGTCCCCTGTCTAACCCCAACAAGATGTCCCCTGTCTACCCCCAACAAGATGTCCCCTGTCTACCCCCAACAATATGTCCCCTGTCTACCCCCAACAAGATGTCCCCTGTCTACCCCCAACAATATGTCCCCTGTCTAACCCCAACAATATGTCCCCTGTCTAACCCCAACAAGATGTCCCCTGTCTATCCCCAACAAGATGTCCCCTGTCTATCCCCAACAAGATGTCCTCTGTCTACCCCCAACAAGATGTCCCCTGTCTACCCCAACAAGATGTCCCTGTCTGCCCCCAACAAGATGTCCCTGTCTATCCCCAACAAGATGTCCTCTGTCTATCCCCAACAATATGTCCCTGTCTGCCCCCAACATGATGTCCCCTGTCTATCCCCAACAAGATGTCCCTGTCTATCCCCAACACGATGTCCCCTGTCTGCCCCAACAAGATGTCTCCTGTCTACCCCCAACACGATGTCCCTGTCTACCCCCAACACGATGTCCCTGTCTGCCCCAACAAGATGTCCCCTGTCTACCCCAACAAGATGTCCCTGTCTACCCCCAACAAGATGTCCCTGTCTGCCCCAACACGATGTCCCCTGTCTGCCCCCAACAAGATGTCCCCTGTCTACCCCCAACAAGATGTCTCCTGTCTAACCCCAACAAGATGTCCCTGTCTACCCCCAACAAGATGTCCCCTGTCTACCCCCAACACGATGTCCCCTGTCTGCCCCAACACGATGTCCCCTGTCTGCCCCAACAAGATGTCCCTGTCTACCCCAACAAGATGTCCCCTGTCTGCCCCAACAAGATGTCCCTGTCTACCCCAACAAGATGTCCCTGTCTGCCCCCAACAAGATGTCCCTGTCTGCCCCCAACAAGATGTCCCCTGTCTACCCCAACAAGATGTCTCCTGTCTACCCCAACAAGATGTCCCCTGTCTACCCCCAACAAGATGTCCCCTGTCTACCCCCAACAAGATGTCCCCTGTCTACCCCAACAAGATGTCCCCTGTCTACCCCAACAAGATGTCCCCTGTCTACCCCCAACAAGATGTCCCCTGTCTACCCCAACAAGATGTCCCCTGTCTACCCCCAACACGATGTCCCCTGTCTACCCCAACAAGATGTCCCCTGTCTACCCCAACAAGATGTCCCCTGTCTACCCCCAACAAGATGTCCCCTGTCTACCCCCAACAAGATGTCCCCTGTCTACCCCCAACAAGATGTCCCCTGTCTACCCCAACAAGATGTCCCCTGTCTACCCCCAACAAGATGTCCCCTGTCTACCCCCAACAAGATGTCCCTGTCTACCCCCAACAAGATGTCTCCTGTCTGCCCCAACAAGATGTCCCTGTCTACCCCCAACAAGATGTCCCCTGTCTACCCCCAACAAGATGTCCCTGTCTACCCCCCAACAAGATGTCCCCTGTCTACCCCCAACAAGATCTCCCCTGTCTACCCCCAACAAGATGTCCCTGTCTACCCCCAACAAGATGTCCCCTGTCTACACCCCAACAAGATGTCCCTGTCTACTCCAACAAGATGTCTCCTGTCTGCCCCAACAAGATGTCCCCTGTCTACCCCCAACAAGATGTCCCTGTCTACCCCCAACACGATGTCCCTGTCTACCCCAACAATATGTCCCCTGTCTACCCCCAACAAGATGTCCCTGTCTGCCCCCAACAAGATGTCCCCTGTCTGCTCTCCAACAAGATGTCCCTGTCTGCCCCCAACAAGATGTCCCTGTCTATCCCCAACAAGATGTCCCCTGTCTACCCCCAACAAGATGTCCCTGTCTGCCCCCAACAAGATGTCCCCTGTCTACCCCCACAATATGTCCCTGTCTAACCCCAACAAGATGTCCCTGTCTACCCCCAACAAGATGTCTCCTGTCTACCCCAACAAGATGTCCCCTGTCTATCCCCAACAGATATGTCTCCTGTCTACCCCCAACAAGATGTCCCCTGTCTACCCCCAACAAGATGTCCCCTGTCTACCCCCAACAAGATGTCTCCTGTCTACCCCAACAATATGTCCCCTGTCTATCCCCAACAAGATGTCCCCTGTCTACCCCCAACAAGATGTCCCCTGTCTACCCCCAACAAGATGTCCCCTGTCTACCCCCAACAAGATGTCCCCTGTCTACCCCCAACAAGATGTCCCCTGTCTACCCCAACAAGATGTCCCCTGTCTACCCCAACAAGATGTCCCCTGTCTATCCCCAACAAGATGTCCCTGTCTACCCCCAACAAGATGTCCCTGTCTACTCCAACAAGATGTCCCTGTCTGCCCCCAACAAGATGTCCCCTGTCTGCCCCCAACAAGATGTCCCTGTCTGCCCCCAACAAGATGTCCCTGTCTGCCCCAACAAGATGTCCCCTGTCTGCCCCCAACAAGATGTCCCTGTCTACCCCCAACAAGATGTCCCTGTCTACCCCAACAATATGTCTCCTGTCTGCCCCAACAAGATGTCTCCTGTCTGCCCCAACAATATGTCCCCTGTCTATCCCCAACAAGATGTCCCTGTCTACCCCCAACAAGATGTCCCTGTCTGCCCCGAACAAGATGTCCCCTGTCTACCCCCAACAGATATGTCTCCTGTCTACCCCCAACAAGATGTCCCTGTCTACCCCAACAGATATGTCCCCTGTCTACCCCAACACGATGTCCCCTGTCTACCCCCAACAAGATGTCCCTGTCTACCCCAACAAGATGTCCCCTGTCTACCCCAACAAGATGTCTCCTGTCTACCCCAACAAGATGTCCCCTGTCTACCCCAACAAGATGTCCCCTGTCTACCCCCAACAAGATGTCCCTGTCTACCCCCAACAAGATGTCTCCTGTCTACCCCAACAAGATGTCCCCTGTCTACCCCCAACAAGATGTCCCCTGTCTACCCCAACAAGATGTCCCCTGTCTACCCCAACAAGATGTCTCCTGTCTACCCCAACAAGATGTCCCCTGTCTACCCCCAACAAGATGTCCCCTGTCTACCCCAACAAGATGTCCCCTGTCTACCCCAACAAGATGTCTCCTGTCTGAACAAGATGTCCCTGTCTGCCCCAACACGATGTCTCCTGTCTACCCCAACACGATGTCTCCTGTCTACCCCAACAAGATGTCTCCTGTCTACCCCAACAAGATGTCTCCTGTCTACCCCAACAAGATGTCCCCTGTCTACCCCCAACAAGATGTCCCTGTCTACCCCCACAAGATGTCCCTGTCTACCCCCAACAAGATGTCTCCTGTCTGCCCCAACAAGATGTCCCTGTCTACCCCCAACAAGATGTCCCCTGTCTACCCCAACAAGATGTCTCCTGTCTATCCCCAACAAGATGTCCCTGTCTGCCCCAACACGATGTCCCTGTCTGCCCCAACACGATGTCTCCTGTCTACCACCAACAAGATGTCCCCTGTCTACCCCCAACAAGATGTCCCCTGTCTACCCCCAACAAGATGTCCCCTGTCTACCCCCAACAAGATGTCCCCTGTCTAACCCCAACAAGATGTCCCCTGTCTGCCCCAACAAGATGTCCCCTGTCTACCCCAACAAGATGTCCCCTGTCTACCCCCAACAAGATGTCCCCTGTCTACCCCCAACAAGATGTCCCTGTCTACCCCAACAAGATGTCCCCTGTCTACCCCCAACACGATCTCCCCTGTCTACCCCCGGGGATACACTCAGCACTCAGCAACATGTGCCGTCCTGGTAGCAGTCAGGAGGAGACAGCTGTCTTCATGAATGATGTTGGTTGGTTTAATAAAGTGTCAGGTCACACAGTCTTCACCAGTGTGTGTGTGTGTGTGTGTGTGTGTGTGTGTGTGTGTGTGTGTGTGTGTGTGTGTGTGTGTGTGTGTGTGTGTGTGTGTGTGTGTGTGTGTGCGCGTGTGTGTCTGTGCGCGTGCGCGTGTGTGTGTGTGTGTGTGTGTGTGTGTGTGTGTGTGTGTGTGTGTGTGTGTGTGTGTGTGTGTGTGTGTGTGTGTGTGTGTGTGTGTGTGTGTGTGTGTGTGTATCTGTACATGCATGGTTGTGTGTCCAATGCTCTGTGCATTTGGGTGCTTTCTTGTTTCTGTGTGTGTGTGTGTGTGTGTGTGTGTGTGTGTGTGTGTGTGTGTGTGTGTGTGTGTGTGTGTGTGTGTGTGTGTGTGTGTGTGTGTGTGTGTGTGTGTGTGTGTGTCTGTGCGCGCGTGTGTGTGCGCGTGTGCGCGTGTGTGCTTGTGTGCTCATGTGTGCGTGTGTGTGTGTGCGCGTGTGTGTGTGCGCGTGTGTGTGTGTGTGTGCACATGTGTGCGTGTGTGTGTGTGCGCGTGTGTGTGTGCGCGTGTGTGCGTGTGTGCACATGTGTGCGTGTGTGTGTGTGTGTGTGTGTTTCTTTGAGAGCTATATTTAACCAGGCATCACAGCGTGAGTTAGAGTTTCTCTCCAAGTAGGTCACAATAGATGATCTGAAACTGAAACAGGGATTAGACACAATACAACTACACAACAACTACACAATACAACTACACAACACAACTAAACAATACAACTACACAACAACTACACAATACAACTACACAATACAACTACACAATACAACTACACAATACAACTACACAATACAACTACACAATACAACTACACAATACAACTACACAACACAACTACACAATACAACTACACAACACAACTACACAATACAACTACACAATACAACTACACAATACAACTACACAATACAACTACACAATACAACTACACAATACAACTACACGATACAACTACACAACACAACTACACAACACAACTACACAACAACTACACAATACAACTACACAACACAACTACACAACAACTACACAATACAACTACACAACAACTACACAATACAACTACACAATACAACTACACAATACAACTACACAACACAACTACACAACAACTACACAATACAACTACACAACAACTACACAATACAACTACACAATACAACTACACAATACAACTACACAATACAACTACACAACACAACTACACAACAACTACACAATACAACTACACAACACAACTACACAACAACTACACAATACAACTACACAATACAACTACACAATACAACTACACAATACAACTACACAATACAACTACACAATACAACTACACAATACAACTACACAATACAACTACACAATACAACTACACAATACAACTACACAACAACTACACAATACAACTACACAACAACTACACAATACAACTACACAATACAACTACACAACAACTACACAATACAACTACACAATACAACTACACAATACAACTACACAATACAACTACACAATACAACTACACAACAACTACACAACAACTACACAATACAACTACACAATACAACTACACAACAACTACACAATACAACTACACAACAACTACACAATACAACTACACAATACAACTACACAACAACTACACAACAACTACACAATACAACTACACAATACAACTACACAATACAACTACACAACAACTACACAATACAACTAAACAATACAACTACACAATACAACTACACAATACAACTACACAATACAACTACACAATACAACTACACAATACAACTACACAACAACTACACAATACAACTACACAATACAACTACACGATACAACTACACACACACACTACACAACAACTACACAATACAACTACACAATACAACTACACAACAACTACACAATACAACTACACAACAACTACACAATACAACTACACAACACAACTACACAATACAACTACACAATACAACTACACAACAACTACACAATACAACTACACAATACAACTACACAACAACTACACAATACAACTACACAACAACTACACAATACAACTACACAACAACTACACAATACAACTACACAACAACTACACAATACAACTACACAACAACTACACAATACAACTACACAACACAACTACACAACAACTACACAATACAACTACACAACAACTACACAATACAACTACACAATACAACTACACAATACAACTACACAACAACTACACAACAACTACACAACACAACTACACAACATAGATATCAGGAGAGAGAGGAGGAGCCAGAAGCTGTCAATCATAACCACAATTTCCCTTTGAACAACAGCTGTCAATCAAAATTATGTTGAAAACTGTCAGAGCGTGGATAGACTGACCTTAACCATCCATCTGGAGAGAGAGAGAGAGAGAGAGTGAGAGAGAGTGTGAGAGAGAGAGTGAGAGAGAGAGAGAGAGAGAGAGAGAGAGAGAGAGAGAGAGAGAGAGAGAGAGAGAGAGAGAGAGAGACAGAGCAGGGGGAGAGAGAGAGAGAGAGAGAGAGAGAAAAGGGGAGAGGAGCGAGAGAGAATAAATCTCAGTAAGACCAAAATAATGGTGTTCCAAAAAAGGTCCAGTCGCCAAGACCACACATACAAATTCCATCTAGACACTGTTGTCCTAAAGCACACAAAAAACTATACATACCTCGGCCTAAACATCAGCGCCACAGGTAACTTCCACAAAGATGTGAATTAGCTGAGAGACAAGGCAAGAAGGGCCTTTTTTAAATGTTATATCACCCACCCTGTCACCATCACCCACCCTGTCACCATCACCCACCCTGTCACCATCACCCACCCTGTCACCATCACTGACCATCACCCACCCTGTCACCATCACTGACCCTGTCACCATCACTGACCCTGTCACCATCACTGACCCTGTCACCATCACTGACCCTGTCACCATCACTGACCCTGTCACCATCACTCACCCTGTCACCATCACTGACCCTGTCACCATCACCCACCCTGTCACCATCACTGACCATCACCCACCCTGTCACCATCACTGACCATCACCCACCCTGTCACCATCACCCACCCTGTCACCATCACCCACCCTGTCACCATCACTGACCATCACTGACCATCACCCACCCTGTCACCATCACCCACCCTGTCACCATCACTGACCATCACCCACCCTGTCACCATCACCCACCCTGTCACCATCACTGACCCTGTCACCATCACTGACCATCACCCACCCTGTCACCATCACTGACCATCACCCACCCTGTCACCATCACCCACCCTGTCAACATCACTGACCATCACCCACCCTGTCACCATCACTGACCATCACCCACCCTGTCACCATCACCCACCCTGTCACCATCACTGACCATCACCCACCCTGTCACCATCACCCACCCTGTCACCATCACTGACCATCACCCACCCTGTCACCATCACTGACCATCACCCACCCTGTCACCATCACTGACCCTGTCACCATCACCCACCCTGTCACCATCACTGACCATCACCCACCCTGTCACCATCACTGACCCTGTCACCATCACTGACCATCACCCACCCTGTCACCATCACTGACCATCACCCACCCTGTCACCATCACTGACCATCACCCACCCTGTCACCATCACTGACCATCACCCACCCTGTCACCATCACCCACCCTGTCACCATCACTGACCCTGTCACCATCACTGACCATCACCCACCCTGTCACCATCACTGACCATCACCCACCCTGTCACCATCACCCACCCTGTCACCATCACTGACCCTGTCACCATCACCCACCCTGTCACCATCACTGACCATCACCCACCCTGTCACCATCACTGACCATCACCCACCCTGTCACCATCACCCACCCTGTCACCATCACTGACCCTGCCACCATCACTGACCATCACTGACCCTGTCACCATCACTGACCCTGCCACCATCACTGACCATCACTGACCCTGTCACCATCACTGACCATCACCCACCCTGTCACCATCACTGACCATCACCCACCCTGTCACCATCACCCACCCTGTCACCATCACCCACCCTGTCACCATCACTGACCATCACCCACCCTGTCACCATCACTGACCATCACCCACCCTGTCACCATCACCCACCCTGTCACCATCACTGACCCTGCCACCATCACTGACCATCACTGACCCTGTCACCATCACTGACCCTGCCACCATCACTGACCATCACTGACCCTGTCACCATCACTGACCATCACCCACCGTGTCACCATCACTGACCATCACCCACCCTGTCACCATCACTGACCATCACCCACCCTGTCACCATCACCCACCCTGCCACCATCACTGACCATCACCCACCCTGTCACCAACACTGACCATCACCCACTCTGTCACCATCACTGACCATCACCCACCCTGTCACCAACACTGACCATCACCCACCCTGTCACCATCACCCACCCTGTCACCATCACTGACCCTGCCACCATCACTGACCATCACCCACCCTGTCACCATCACTGACCATCACCCACCCTGTCACCATCACCCACCCTGTCACCATCACTGACCCTGACCCACCCCGTCACCATCACCCACCCTGTCACCATCACTGACCATCACCCACCCTGTCACCATCACTGACCATCACCCACCCTGTCACCATCACCCACCCTGTCAACATCACTGACCATCACCCACCCTGTCACCATCACTGACCATCACCCACCCTGTCACCATCACCCACCCTGTCACCATCACTGACCATCACCCACCCTGTCACCATCACCCACCCTGTCACCATCACTGACCATCACCCACCCTGTCACCATCACTGACCATCACCCACCCTGTCACCATCACTGACCCTGTCACCATCACCCACCCTGTCACCATCACTGACCATCACCCACCCTGTCACCATCACTGACCCTGTCAACATCACTGACCATCACCCACCCTGTCACCATCACTGACCATCACCCACCCTGTCACCATCACTGACCATCACCCACCCTGTCACCATCACTGACCATCACCCACCCTGTCACCATCACCCACCCTGTCACCATCACTGACCCTGTCACCATCACTGACCATCACCCACCCTGTCACCATCACTGACCCTGTCACCATCACCCACCCTGTCACCCTCACCGACCCTGTCACCATCACCCACCCTGTCACCATCACTGACCATCACTCACCCTGTCACCCTCTGTGACCATCCCCCGACCTCTCACCATCACCCACCCTGTCACCATCACTGACCCTGCCACCATCACTGACCATCTCACCATCACTGACCATCACCCACCCTGTCACCATCACCGACCATCACCCACCCTGTCACCATCACCGACACTGTCACCATCACCCACCCTGTCACCATCACTGACCATCACCCACCCTGTCACCATCACTGACCATCACCCACCCTGTCACCATCACCCACCCTGTCACCATCACTGACCCTGCCACCATCACTGACCATCACTGACCCTGTCACCATCACTGACCCTGCCACCATCACTGACCATCACTGACCCTGTCACCATCACTGACCATCACCCACCGTGTCACCATCACTGACCATCACCCACCCTGTCACCATCACTGACCATCACCCACCCTGTCACCATCACCCACCCTGCCACCATCACTGACCATCACCCACCCTGTCACCAACACTGACCATCACCCACTCTGTCACCATCACTGACCATCACCCACCCTGTCACCAACACTGACCATCACCCACCCTGTCACCATCACCCACCCTGTCACCATCACTGACCCTGCCACCATCACTGACCATCACCCACCCTGTCACCATCACTGACCATCACCCACCCTGTCACCATCACCCACCCTGTCACCATCACTGACCCTGTCACCATCACCCACCCTGCCACCATCACTGACCATCACCCACCCTGTCACCATCACCCACCCTGTCACCATCACTGACCATCACCCACCCTGTCACCATCACCCACCCTGTCACCATCACTGACCCTGCCACCATCACTGACCATCACTGACCCTGTCACCATCACTGACCCTGCCACCATCACTGACCATCACTGACCCTGTCACCATCACTGACCATCACCCACCCTGTCACCATCACTGACCATCACCCACCCTGTCACCATCACCCACCCTGTCACCATCACCCACCCTGTCACCATCACTGACCATCACCCACCCTGTCACCATCACTGACCATCACCCACCCTGTCACCATCACCCACCCTGTCACCATCACTGACCCTGCCACCATCACTGACCATCACTGACCCTGTCACCATCACTGACCCTGCCACCATCACTGACCATCACTGACCCTGTCACCATCACTGACCATCACCCACCCTGTCACCATCACTGACCATCACCCACCCTGTCACCATCACTGACCATCACCCACCCTGTCACCATCACCCACCCTGTCACCATCACTGACCATCACCCACCCTGTCACCAACACTGACCATCACCCACCCTGTCACCATCACTGACCATCACCCACCCTGTCACCATCACCCACCCTGTCACCATCACTGACCATCACCCACCCTGTCACCATCACTGACCATCACCCACCCTGTCACCAACACTGACCATCACCCACCCTGTCACCATCACCCACCCTGTCACCATCACTGACCATCACCCACCCTGTCACCATCACCCACCCTGTCACCATCACCGACCCTGTCACCATCACCCACCCTGTCACCATCACTGACCATCACCCACCCTGTCACCATCACTGACCATCACCCACCCTGTCACCATCACCCACCCTGTCACCATCACTGACCATCACCCACCCTGTCACCATCACTGACCATCACCCACCCTGTCACCATCACCCACCCTGTCACCATCACTGACCCTGTCACCATCACCCACCCTGTCACCATCACTGACCCTGTCACCATCACTGACCATCACCCACCCTGTCACCATCACCCACCCTGTCACCACCACTGACCCACCCACCCTGTCACCATCACTGACCATCACTGACCCTGTCACCATCACTGACCATCACCCACCCTGTCACCATCACTGACCATCACCCACCCTGTCACCATCACCCACCCTGTCACCATCACTGACCCTGTCACCATCACCCACCCTGTCACCATCACTGACCATCACCCACCCTGTCACCATCACTGACCATCACCCACCCTGTCACCATCACCCACCCTGTCACCATCACTGACCCTGCCACCATCACTGACCATCACCGACCCTGTCACCATCACTGACCATCACCCACCCTGTCACCATCACTGACCATCACCCACCCTGTCACCATCACCCACCCTGTCACCATCACCCACCCTGTCACCATCACTGACCATCACCCACCCTGTCACCATCACTGACCATCACCCACCCTGTCACCATCACCCACCCTGTCACCATCACTGACCCTGCCACCATCACTGACCATCACTGACCCTGTCACCATCACTGACCCTGCCACCATCACTGACCATCACTGACCCTGTCACCATCACTGACCATCACCCACCGTGTCACCATCACTGACCATCACCCACCCTGTCACCATCACTGACCATCACCCACCCTGTCACCATCACCCACCCTGCCACCATCACTGACCATCACCCACCCTGTCACCAACACTGACCATCACCCACTCTGTCACCATCACTGACCATCACCCACCCTGTCACCAACACTGACCATCACCCACCCTGTCACCATCACCCACCCTGTCACCATCACTGACCCTGCCACCATCACTGACCATCACCCACCCTGTCACCATCACTGACCATCACCCACCCTGTCACCATCACCCACCCTGTCACCATCACTGACCCTGTCACCATCACCCACCCTGCCACCATCACTGACCATCACCCACCCTGTCACCATCACCCACCCTGTCACCATCACTGACCATCACCCACCCTGTCACCATCACCCACCCTGTCACCATCACTGACCCTGCCACCATCACTGACCATCACTGACCCTGTCACCATCACTGACCCTGCCACCATCACTGACCATCACTGACCCTGTCACCATCACTGACCATCACCCACCCTGTCACCATCACTGACCATCACCCACCCTGTCACCATCACCCACCCTGTCACCATCACCCACCCTGTCACCATCACTGACCATCACCCACCCTGTCACCATCACTGACCATCACCCACCCTGTCACCATCACCCACCCTGTCACCATCACTGACCCTGCCACCATCACTGACC
>NW_026283063.1:0-12500 GCF_023373465.1 Oncorhynchus keta | reverse complement strand
AATAAAGAGCGAGAACGAAAACAAAACAGTTCTGTAAGGAATACTTACAAACCCGAAAACAACCAAAACGGGGAAAACTGGCTGCCTAAGTCTGATTCTCAATCACAGAGACAAACAGGCTGCCTAAGTCTGATTCTCAATCAGAGACAAACTGGCTGCCTAAGTCTGATTCTCAATCACAGAGACAAACTGGCTGCCTAAGTCTGATTCTCAATCAAAGAGACAAACAGGCTGCCTAAGTCTGATTCTCAATCAAAGAGACAAACAGGCTGCCTAAGTCTGATTCTCAATCAAAGAGACAAACTGGCTGCCTAAGTCTGAGTCTCAATCAAAGAGACAAACAGGCTGCCTAAGTCTGATTCTCAATCAAAGAGACAAACTGGCTGCCTAAGTCTGATTCTCAATCAGAGACAAACAGGCTGCCTAAGTCTGATTCTCAATCAGAGACAAACTGGCTGCCTAAGTCTGATTCTCAATCAGAGACAAACTGGCTGCCTAAGTCTGATTCTCAATCACAGAGACAAACTGGCTGCCTAAGTCTGATTCTCAATCAAAGAGACAAACTGGCTGCCTAAGTCTGATTCTCAATCAGAGACAAACAGGCTGCCTAAGTCTGATTCTCAATCACAGAGACAAACTGGCTGCCTAAGTCTGATTCTCAATCACAGAGACAAACTGGCTGCCTAAGTCTGATTCTCAATCAGAGACAAACTGGCTGCCTAAGTCTGATTCTCAATCACAGAGACAAACTGGCTGCCTAAGTCTGATTCTCAATCACAGAGACAAACAGGCTGCCTAAGTCTGATTCTCAATCAGAGACAAACTGGCTGCCTAAGTCTGATTCTCAATCACAGAGACAAACTGGCTGCCTAAGTCTGATTCTCAATCAGAGACAAACTGGCTGCCTAAGTCTGATTCTCAATCAGAGAGACAAACTGGCTGCCTAAGTCTGATTCTCAATCAGAGACAAACAGGCTGCCTAAGTCTGATTCTCAATCAAAGAGACAAACTGGCTGCCTAAGTCTGATTCTCAATCAAAGAGACAAACAGGCTGCCTAAGTCTGATTCTCAATCAAAGAGACAAACTGGCTGCCTAAGTCTGATTCTCAATCAGAGACAAACTGGCTGCCTAAGTCTGATTCTCAATCAGAGACAAACTGGCTGCCTAAGTCTGATTCTCAATCAGAGACAAACTGGCTGCCTAAGTCTGATTCTCAATCACAGAGACAAACTGGCTGCCTAAGTCTGATTCTCAATCACAGAGACAAACTGGCTGCCTAAGTCTGATTCTCAATCAGAGACAAACTGGCTGCCTAAGTCTGATTCTCAATCACAGAGACAAACTGGCTGCCTAAGTCTGATTCTCAATCACAGAGACAAACAGGCTGCCTAAGTCTGATTCTCAATCAGAGACAAACTGGCTGCCTAAGTCTGATTCTCAATCAGAGACAAACAGGCTGCCTAAGTCTGATTCTCAATCACAGAGACAAACTGGCTGCCTAAGTCTGATTCTCAATCACAGAGACAAACAGGCTGCCTAAGTCTGATTCTCAATCAAAGAGACAAACAGGCTGCCTAAGTCTGATTCTCAATCACAGAGACAAACAGGCTGCCTAAGTCTGATTCTCAATCAAAGAGACAAACTGGCTGCCTAAGTCTGATTCTCAATCAAAGAGACAAACAGGCTGCCTAAGTCTGATTCTCAATCACAGAGACAAACTGGCTGCCGAAGTCTGATTCTCAATCACAGAGACAAACTGGCTGCCTAAGTCTGATTCTCAATCAGAGACAAACTGGCTGCCTAAGTCTGATTCTCAATCAGAGACAAACTGGCTGCCTAAGTCTGATTCTCAATCAGAGACAAACTGGCTGCCTAAGTCTGATTCTCAATCACAGAGACAAACTGGCTGCCTAAGTCTGATTCTCAATCAGAGACAAACTGGCTGCCTAAGTCTGATTCTCAATCAGAGACAAACTGGCTGCCTAAGTCTGATTCTCAATCACAGAGACAAACTGGCTGCCTAAGTCTGATTCTCAATCAAAGAGACAAACTGGCTGCCTAAGTCTGATTCTCAATCAGAGACAAACTGGCTGCCTAAGTCTGATTCTCAATCAGAGACAAACAGGCTGCCTAAGTCTGATTCTCAATCACAGAGACAAACTGGCTGCCTAAGTCTGATTCTCAATCAAAGAGACAAACAGGCTGCCTAAGTCTGATTCTCAATCAGAGACAAACAGGCTGCCTAAGTCTGATTCTCAATCAGAGACAAACAGGCTGCCTAAGTCTGATTCTCAATCAGAGACAAACAGGCTGCCTAAGTCTGATTCTCAATCACAGAGACAAACTGGCTGCCTAAGTCTGATTCTCAATCAAAGAGACAAACAGGCTGCCTAAGTCTGATTCTCAATCAGAGACAAACAGGCTGCCTAAGTCTGATTCTCAATCAGAGACAAACAGGCTGCCTAAGTCTGATTCTCAATCAGAGACAAACAGGCTGCCTAAGTCTGATTCTCAATCAGAGACAAACAGGCTGCCTAAGTCTGATTCTCAATCAGAGACAAACAGGCTGCCTAAGTCTGATTCTCAATCAGAGACAAACAGGCTGCCTAAGTCTGATTCTCAATCAGAGACAAACAGGCTGCCTAAGTCTGATTCTCAATCACAGAGACAATGTGTGTGTCTGGCTGCCTAAGTCTGATTCTCAATCAAAGAGACAAACAGGCTGCCTAAGTCTGATTCTCAATCAGAGACAAACAGGCTGCCTAAGTCTGATTCTCAATCAGAGACAAACAGGCTGCCTAAGTCTGATTCTCAATCAGAGACAAACAGGCTGCCTAAGTCTGATTCTCAATCAGAGACAAACAGGCTGCCTAAGTCTGATTCTCAATCAGAGACAAACAGGCTGCCTAAGTCTGATTCTCAATCAGAGACAAACAGGCTGCATAAGTCTGATTCTCAATCAGAGACAAACAGGCTGCCTAAGTCTGATTCTCAATCAGAGACAAACTGGCTGCCTAAGTCTGATTCTCAATCAAAGAGACAAACAGGCTGCCTAAGTCTGATTCTCAATCAGAGACAAACAGGCTGCCTAAGTCTGATTCTCAATCAGAGACAAACAGGCTGCCTAAGTCTGATTCTCAATCAGAGACAAACAGGCTGCCTAACACTGATTCTCAATCACAGAGACAAACTGGCTGCCTAAGTCTGATTCTCAATCAAAGAGACAAACTGGCTGCCTAAGTCTGATTCTCAATCAGAGACAAACAGGCTGCCTAAGTCTGATTCTCAATCAGAGACAAACAGGCTGCCCAAGTCTGATTCTCAATCAGAGACAAACAGGCTGCCTAAGTCTGATTCTCAATCACAGAGACAAACTGGCTGCCTAAGTCTGATTCTCAATCAGAGACAAACTGGCTGCCTAAGTCTGATTCTCAATCAGAGACAAACTGGCTGCCTAAGTCTGATTCTCAATCACAGAGACAAACTGGCTGCCTAAGTCTGATTCTCAATCAGAGACAAACTGGCTGCCTAAGTCTGATTCTCAATCAGAGACAAACTGGCTGCCTAAGTCTGATTCTCAATCAGAGACAAACTGGCTGCCTAAGTCTGATTCTCAATCACAGAGACAAACTGGCTGCCTAAGTCTGATTCTCAATCACAGAGACAAACAGGCTGCCTAAGTCTGATTCTCAATCAGAGACAAACAGGCTGCCTAAGTCTGATTCTCAATCAGAGACAAACAGGCTGCCTAAGTCTGATTCTCAATCAGAGACAAACAGGCTGCCTAAGTCTGATTCTCAATCACAGAGACAAACTGGCTGCCTAAGTCTGATTCTCAATCAAAGAGACAAACAGGCTGCCTAAGTCTGATTCTCAATCAGAGACAAACAGGCTGCCTAAGTCTGATTCTCAATCAGAGACAAACAGGCTGCCAAGTCTGATTCTCAATCAGAGACAAACAGGCTGCCTAAGTCTGATTCTCAATCAGAGACAAACAGGCTGCCTAAGTCTGATTCTCAATCAGAGACAAACAGGCTGCCTAAACTCTGATTCTCAATCAGAGACAAACAGGCTGCCTAAGTCTGATTCTCAATCAGAGACAAACAGGCTGCCTAAGTCTGATTCTCAATCACAGAGACAAACTGGCTGCCTAAGTCTGATTCTCAATCAAAGAGACAAACAGGCTGCCTAAGTCTGATTCTCAATCAGAGACAAACAGGCTGCCAAGTCTGATTCTCAATCAGAGACAAACAGGCTGCCTAAGTCTGATTCTCAATCAGAGACAAACAGGCTGCCTAAGTCTGATTCTCAATCAGAGACAAACAGGCTGCCTAAGTCTGATTCTCAATCAGAGACAAACAGGCTGCCTAAGTCTGATTCTCAATCAGAGACAAACAGGATGCCTAAGTCTGATTCTCAATCAGAGACAAACAGGCTGCCTAAGTCTGATTCTCAATCAGAGACAAACTGGCTGCCTAAGTCTGATTCTCAATCAAAGAGACAAACAGGCTGCCTAAGTCTGATTCTCAATCAGAGACAAACAGGCTGCCTAAGTCTGATTCTCAATCAGAGACAAACAGGCTGCCTGAGTCTGATTCTCAATCAGAGACAAACAGGCTGCCTAAGTCTGATTCTCAATCACAGAGACAAACTGGCTGCCTAAGTCTGATTCTCAATCAAAGAGACAAACAGGCTGCCTAAGTCTGATTCTCAATCAGAGACAAACAGGCTGCCTAAGTCTGATTCTCAATCAGAGACAAACAGGCTGCCTAAGTCTGATTCTCAATCAGAGACAAACAGGCTGCCTAAGTCTGATTCTCAATCAGAGACAAACAGGCTGCCTAAGTCTGATTCTCAATCAGAGACAAACAGGCTGCCTAAGTCTGATTCTCAATCAGAGACAAACAGGCTGCCTAAGTCTGATTCTCAATCAGAGACAAACAGGATGCCTAAGTCTGATTCTCAATCAGAGACAAACAGGCTGCCTAAGTCTGATTCTCAATCACAGAGACAAACTGGCTGCCTAAGTCTGATTCTCAATCACAGAGACAAACTGGCTGCCTAAGTCTGATTCTCAATCAAAGAGACAAACAGGCTGCCTAAGTCTGATTCTCAATCAAAGAGACAAACAGGCTGCCTAAGTCTGATTCTCAATCAAACGATCGACAGCTGCTAGAGAACTCTGATTGAGAACCATACCAGGCCAAACGCATAAACACAACATAGAAAAAGAACATAGACTACCCACCCCAACTCACGCCCTGAACAAACTAACACAAAGACAAAAATAAAGGAACTAAGGTCAGAACGTGACATTAACTGTGATGTCAGCGTAGAACTTAACTGTGATGTCAGCGTAGAACTTAACTGTGATGTCAGCATAGAACATAACTGTGATGTCAGCATAGAACTTAACTGTGATGTCAGCGTAGAACTTAACTGTGATGTCAGCATAGAACTTAACTGTGATGTCAGCGTAGAACTTAACTGTGATGTCAGCGTAGACCTAAACTGTGATGTCAGCATAGAACATAACTGTGATGTCAGCGTAGAACATAACTGTGATGTCAGCGTAGAACATAAATGTGATGTCAGCGTAGAACTTAACTGTGATGTCAGCGTAGAACATAACTGTGATGTCAGCGTAGAACATAACTGTGATGTCAGCGTAGAACATAACTGTGATGTCAGCGTAGAACATAACTGTGATGTCAGCGTAGAACTTAACTGTGATGTCAGCGTAGAACTTAACTGTGATGTCAGCGTAGAACATAACTGTGATGTCAGCGTAGAACATAAATGTGATGTCAGCGTAGAACATAACTGTGATGTCAGCGTAGAACATAACTGTGATGTCAGCGTAGAACTTAACTGTGATGTCAGCGTAGAACTTAACTGTGATGTCAGCGTAGAACTTAACTGTGATGTCAGCGTAGAACTTAACTGTGATGTCAGCGTAGAACTTAACTGTGATGTCAGCGTAGACCCCAACAAAGACATGATAAAGGAACTCAGGTCAGAACAGATCTGTTACAGCTCATGATACAACAAAGCTGCTATAATGCACATATACTTCTGCTTTGTTCAAAACAGCCATATAACATTTACCCACAATCCTCTAAAAAAGAGAACCATGTGACAAGACAAGAAGTGTTTAGGAGATGACAACCAGACTTCCAATGAGTTCAATCACACGATTTTCTCTATTTTGGTTTTACAATCAAACATTTTACAAACATTCCTGCTTCTCACTCCTCTGTCTCCTCCTGTTTCTCACTCCTCTGTCTCCTCCTGTTTCTCACTCCTCTGTCTCCTCCTGTTTCTCACTCCTCTGTCTCCTCCTGTTTCTCCTCCTCTGTCTCCTCCTGTTTCTCACTCCCCTGTCTCCTCCTGTTTCTCACTCCCTGTCTCCTCCTGTTTCTCACTCCCTGTCTCCTCCTGTTTCTCACTCCCTGTCTCCTCCTGTTTCTCACTCCCTGTCTCCTCCTGTTTCTCACTCCTCTGTCTCCTCCTGTTTCTCACTCCTCTGTCTCCTCCTGTTTCTCACTCCTCTGTCTCCTCCTGTTTCTCACTCCTCTGTCTCCTCCTGTTTCTCACTCCCTGTCTCCTCCTGTTTCTCACTCCCCTGTCTCCTCCTGTTTCTCACTCCCCTGTCTCCTCCTGTTTCTCACTCCTCTGTCTCCTCCTGTTTCTCACTCCCCTGTCTCCTCCTGTTTCTCACTCCCCTGTCTCCTCCTGTTTCTCACTCCCCTGTCTCCTCCTGTTTCTCACTCCCCTGTCTCCTCCTGTTTCTCACTCCCCTGTCTCCTCCTGTTTCTCACTCCCCTGTCTCCTCCTGTTTCTCACTCCCCTGTCTCCTCCTGTTTCTCACTCCTGTCTCCTCCTGTTTCTCACTCCTCTGTCTCCTCCTGTTTCTCACTCCCTGTCTCCTCCTGTTTCTCACTCCTCTGTCTCCTCCTGTTTCTCACTCCTCTGTCTCCTCCTGTTTCTCACTCCTCTGTCTCCTCCTGCTTCTCACTCCTCTGTCTCCTCCTGTTTCTCACTCCTCTGTCTCCTCCTGTTTCTCACTCCTCTGTCTCCTCCTGTTTCTCACTCCTCTGTCTCCTCCTGCTTCTCACTCCTCTGTCTCCTCCTGTTTCTCACTCCTCTGTCTCCTCCTGCTTCTCACTCCTCTGTCTCCTCCTGCTTCTCACTCCTCTGTCTCCTCCTGTTTCTCACTTCTCTGTCTCCTCCTGTTTCCCACTCCTCTGTCTCCTCCTGTTTGTCACTTCTCTGTCTCCTCCTGTTTCCCACTCCTCTGTCTCCTCCTGTTTCTCACTCCTCTGTCTCCTCCTGTTTCTCACTCCTCTGTCTCCTCCTGTTTCTCACTCCTCTGTCTCCTCCTGTTTCTCACTCCTCTGTCTCCTCCTGTTTCTCACTCCTCTGTCTCCTCCTGTTTCTCACTCCTCTGTCTCCTCCTGTTTCTCACTCCTCTGTCTCCTCCTGTTTCTCACTCCTCTGTCTCCTCCTGTTTCTCACTCCTCTGTCTCCTCCTGTTTCTCACTCCTCTGTCTCCTCCTGTTTCTCACTCCTCTGTCTCCCCTGTTTCTCACTCCTCTGTCTCCTCCTGTTTCTCTCACTCCTCTGTCTCCTCCTGTTTCTCACTCCTCTGTCTCCTCCTGTTTCTCACTCCTCTGTCTCCTCCTGTTTCTCACTCCTCTGTCTCCTCCTGTTTCTCACTCCTCTGTCTCCTCCTGTTTCTCACTCCTCTGTCTCCTCCTGTTTCTCACTCCTCTGTCTCCTCCTGTTTCTTTCTCACTCCTCTGTCTCCTCCTGTTTCTCACTCCTCTGTCTCCTCCTGTTTCTCACTCCTCTGTCTCCTCCTGTTTCTCACTCCTCTGTCTCCTCCTGTTTCCCACTCCTCTGTCTCCTCCTGTTTCTCACTCCTCTGTCTCCTCCTGTTTCTCACTCCTCTGTCTCCTCCTGTTTCTCACTCCTCTGTCTCCTCCTGTTTCTCACTCCTCTGTCTCCTCCTGTTTCTCACTCCTCTGTCTCCTCCTGTTTCTCACTTCTCTGTCTCCTCCTGTTTCTCACTCCTCTGTCTCCTCCTGTTTCTCACTCCTCTGTCTCCTCCTGTTTCTCACTCCTCTGTCTCCTCCTGTTTCTCACTCCTCTGTCTCCTCCTGTTTCTCATTCCTCTGTCTCCTCCTGTTTCTCACTCCTCTGTCTCCTCCTGTTTCTCACTCCTCTGTCTCCTCCTGTTTCTCACTCCTCTGTCTCCTCCTGTTTCTCACTCCTCTGTCTCCTCCTGTTTCTCACTCCTCTGTCTCCTCCTGTTTCTCACTCCTCTGTCTCCTCCTGTTTCTCACTCCTCTGTCTCCTCCTGTTTCTCACTCCTCTGTCTCCTCCTGTTTCTCACTCCTCTGTCTCCTCCTGTTTCTAATCTGTCTAAATGAAGCATTGAAAAAGTCCACAACAATATTCCCCATAGTCCTTTATCCTCAATCAATACATTTAAGCTATAGGCCTTTTACTGCTAAATCAGGGTCACACAGAGTGTTTCTTGGTTTCTTCTTCTTAAACAAATCTACTTTCAAACAAAACTATATCACTTACACTTTAAACAATAGAAGACAACTGTACAGATACAGAGTTGAAATGTATTCAATGTAGAGTTTGCATCCCAATATTACACTTGATAAACATCACAGAACTACATTTACAACAAAACCTTTTGACATAGAAACACTGGATTTCCGGTGTGTTTAATTAATAACCTCTTGAAGCTAGGGGGCACTATTTGTATGTTTAATTAATAACCTCCTGAAGCTAGGGGGCACTATTTTTATGTTTAATTAATAACCTCCTGAAGCTAGGGGGCACTATTTTTATGTTTAATTAATAACCTCCTGAAGCTAGGGGGCACTATTTTTATGTTTAATTAATAACCTCCTGAAGCTAGGGGGCAGTATTTTATGTTTGGAACAATGACGTTCCCAAAGTAAAGGGCCTATTCCTCAGGACCAGATGCTAGAATATGTATATAATTGACAGATTAGGATAGAAAACACTCTAATGTTTCCAAAATATTCTCTGTGAGTATAACAGAACTGATATTGCAGGGGAAACCCTGAGGAAAATCAAACCAGGAAGTGGCTTCTATTTTGAAAACTCCATAGCCTGCCTTTTGCTCTATTTAAAGGGATATCAACCAGATTCCTTTTCCTTTTCGCTTCTCAAGCTGTCAACAGTCTTAGACATAGTTTCAGGCTTTTATTTTGAAAAATTAGGCAGAAAGATAACATCGATCAGGTGTTCGCAAACACTTTGGGCAGCCATTGCCGTTCCCTCTCCTACTGAAAAGGATTGCTGATATATTATCGATTATATATTTTTAAAAACAACCTGAGGATTGATTATAAAAATTTTAAAAAATCTGAGGTGGATTAACAAAAGACTAAACTGTGTTTTGCTATATTGCACTTGTGATTTCATGAATATAAATATTTTTAGTAATATTATTTGAATGTGGCGCGATGCAATTCAGCAGGTTGTTGATGACAATGATCTCAGCTACCGGGATGGGCAGCGTGAAGAAGTTAAGAATGTTTGTCTTAAATAGCCTGATAATTCAAACATGTTGATGACAATTATCCCGCTAAAGGAAGTTATAAAAAACAAAATTTGTAGTAATTATGAAATATATGGATAACATTCCACCCTTGAGGCCACTAGAGGGCGATAATGCTGCAGGACTACAACAGTTTCAGGCCACTAGAGGGCGATAATGCTGCAGGACTACAACAGTTTCAGGCCACTAGAGGGCGATAATGCTGCAGGACCAACAGTTTCAGGCCACTAGAGGGCGATAATGCTGCAGGACTACAACAGTTTCAGGCCACTAGAGGGCGATAATGCTGCAGGACAGCAACAGTTTCAGGCCACTAGAGGGCGATAATGCTGCAGGACAGCAACAGTTTCTAGAGGCGATAATGCTGCAGGACTACAATAGTTTCAGGCCACTAGAGGGCGATAATGCTGCAGGACTACAACAGTTTCAGTCCACTAGAGGGCGATAATGCTGCAGGGCTACAACAGTTTCAGGCCACTAGAGGGCGATAATGCTGCAGGACTACAACAGTTTCAGGCCACTAGAGGGCGATAATGCTGCAGGACTACAACAGTTTCAGGCCACTAGAGGGCGATAATGCTGCAGGGCTACAACAGTTTCAGGCCACCAGAGGGCTATAATGCTGCAGGACTACAACAGTTTCAGGCCACTAGAGGGCGATAATGCTGCAGGGCTACAAGTTTCAGGCCACTAGAGGGCGATAATGCTGCAGGACTAGCAACAGTTTCAGGCCACTAGAGGGCGATAATGCTGCAGGACAGTTTCAGGCCACTAGAGGGCATAATGCTGCAAGGACTACAACAGTTTCCAGGCCACTAGAGGCGATAATGCTGCAGGACTACAACAGTTTCAGACACTAGAGGGCGACAATGCTGCAGGGCTTGTCAGTTTCAGTCCACTAGAAATGCTGCAGGACTACAACAGTTTCAGGCCACTAGAGGGCGATAATGCTGCAGGACTAGAGGCACACAGGTTAATTTCAGACTCAAAGGCACTAGAGGGCGATAATGCTCAGGACTACAACAGGCCACTAGAGGGCGATCTCAGGTTAACAGGGATCTACAGGGCGTCTTGGTTTCATAATGCTGCAGGACTACAACAGGCTACAGAGGGCGTCTTGGACTACAACAGGCCACCAGAGGGCGATAATGCTGCAGGACTACAACAGGGCCACTAGAGGGCGATAATGCCAGGACTACAACAGGCCACTAGAGGGCGATAATGCTGCAGGTACAACAGGCCACTAGAGGGCAACAGTTTCAGTTCAGAAACACTCTTGGTTTCATTAAACATCCTCCAGACACCAGATCTCAGGTTAGACAGACGTCTTGGTTTCATTAAACATCCTCCAGACACCAGATCTCAGGTTAGACAGACGTCTTGTCATGGTTTCATTAAACATCCTCCAGACACCAGATCTCAGGTTAGACAGACGCCTTGGTTTCATTAAACATCCTCCAGACACCAGATCTCAGGTTAGACAGACGTCTTGGTTTCATTAAACATCCTCCAGACACCAGATCTCAGGTTAGACAGACGCCTTGGTTTCATTAAACATCCTCCAGACACCAGATCTCAGGTTAGACAGACGCCTTGTCTTGGTTTCATTAAACATCCTCCAGACACCAGATCTCAGGTTAGACAGACGCCTTGGTTTCATTAAACATCCTCCAGACACCAGATCTCAGGTTAGACAGACGTCTTGGTTTCATTAAACATCCTCCAGACACCAGATCTCAGGTTAGACAGACGCTTGTCTTGGTTTCATTAAACATCCTCCAGACACCAGATCTCAGGTTAGACAGACGTCTTGTCTTGGTTTCATTAAACATCCTCCAGACACCAGATCTCAGGTTAGACAGACGCCTTGGTTTCATTAAACATCCTCCAGACACCAGATCTGGTGTTGGGGACAGGTTAGACAGACGTCTTATCTTGGTTTCATTAAACATCCTCCAGACACCAGATCTCAGGTTAGACAGATGTCTTGTCTGGTCATTAAACATCCTCCAGACACCAGATCTCAGGTTAGACAGACGCTTGTCTTGGTTTCATTAAACATCCTCCAGACACCAGATCTCAGGTTAGACAGACGTCTTGTCTTGGTTTCATTAAACATCCTCCAGACACCAGATCTCAGGTTAGACACACGTCTTGGTTTCATTAAACATCCTCCAGACACCAGATCTCAGGTTAGACAGACGCCTTGGTTTCATTAAACATCCTCCAGACACCAGATCTCAGGTTAGACAGACGCCTTGTCTTGGTTTCATTAAACATCCTCCAGACACCAGATCTCAGGTTAGACAGACGTTGTCTTGGTTTCATTAAACATCCTCCAGACACCAGATCTCAGGTTAGACAGACGTCTTGTCTTGGTTTCATTAAACATCCTCCAGACACCAGATCTCAGGTTAGACAGACGTCTGTCTTGGTTTCATTAAACATCCTCCAGACACCAGATCTCAGGTTAGACACACGTCTTGTCTTGGTTTCATTAAACATCCTCCAGACACCAGATCTCAGGTTAGACAGACGTCTTGGTTTCATTAAACATCCTCCAGACACCAGATCTCAGGTTAGACAGACTTGTCTTGGTTTCATTAAACATCCTCCAGACACCAGATCTCAGGTTAGACAGACGTCTTGGTTTCATTAAACATCCTCCAGACACCAGATCTCAGGTTAGACAGACGCCTTGTCTTGGTTTCATTAAACATCCTCCAGACACCAGATCTCAGGTTAGACAGACGCCTTGTCTTGGTTTCATTAAACATCCTCCAGACACCAGATCTCAGGTTAGACAGATGTCTTGGTTTCATTAAAACATCCTCCAGACACCAGATCTCAGGGTTAGACAGACGCTCTTGCTTCATTAAACATCCTCCA
>NW_026283062.1:0-1302 GCF_023373465.1 Oncorhynchus keta | reverse complement strand
AATAAACACTTTTCCATAAACAAGGTCTAAAATCATGTCTGATGCACTCTGTGGTTACATATTTGCAGTACTGTTTAAACTAGATGGATAGAACACTGTGGACAATTTTCAGCAAGTTGCAACCTTGAAATACAGAAATAAACACTTTTCCCATAAACAAGGTCTAAAATCATGTTTGATGCACTCTGTAAAGTTACATTTTGCAGTACTGTTTAAACTAGATCCATAGGAACTGTGGACAATTTTCAACAAGTTGCAACCTTGAAATACAGAAATAACACTTTTCCATAAACAAGGGCTAAAATCATGTTTGATGCACTCTGTAAGTTACATTTTGCAGTACTGTTTAAAC
This sequence comes from Oncorhynchus keta, assembly GCF_023373465.1. Classification (NCBI taxonomy): domain Eukaryota; kingdom Metazoa; phylum Chordata; class Actinopteri; order Salmoniformes; family Salmonidae; genus Oncorhynchus; species Oncorhynchus keta. The sequence goes on along the minus strand of NW_026283062.1, from coordinate 950 downwards.
TCAGATCTATAGGAACACTGTGGACAATTTTCAGCAAGTTGCAACACTTGAAATACAGAAATAAACACTTTTCCACTAAACAAGGTCTAAAATCATGTTTGATGCACTCTGTAAGTTACATATTTGCAGTACTGTTTAAACTAGATCACTAGGAACACTGTGGACAATTTTCAGCAAGTTGCAACCTTGAAATACAGAAATAAACACTTTTCCATAAACAAGGTCTAAAATCATGTTTGATGCACTCTGTAAGTTACATTTTGCAGTACTGTTTAAACTAGATCATAGGAAACACTGTGGACAATTTTCAGCAAGTTGCAACCTTGAAATACAGAAATAAACACTTTTCCATAAACAAGGTCTAAAATCATGTTTGATGCACTCTGTAAGTTACATTTTGCAGTACTGTTTAAACTAGATCATAGGAACACTGTGGACAATTTTCAGCAAGTTGCAACCTTGAAATACAGAAATAAACACTTTTCCATAAACAAGGTCTAAAATCATGTTTGATGCACTCTGTAAGTTACATTTTGCAGTACTGTTTAAACTAGATCATAGGAACACTGTGGACAATTTTCAGCAAGTTGCAACCTTGAAATACAGAAATAAACACTTTTCCATAAACAAGGTCTAAAATCATGTTTGATGCACTCTGTAAGTTACATTTTGCAGTACTGTTTAAACTAGATCATAGGAACACTGTGGACAATTTTCAGCAAGTTGCAACCTTGAAATACAGAAATAAACACTTTCCATAAACAAGGTCTAAAATCATGTTTGATGCACTCTGTAAGTTACATTTTTGCAGTACTGTTTAAACTAGATCATAGGAACACTGTGGACAATTTTCAGCAAGTTGCAACCTTGAAATACAGAAATAAACACTTTTCCATAAACAAGGTCTAAAATCATGTTTGAGTGCACTCTGTAAGTTACATTTTGCAGTA
>NW_026283061.1:0-4990 GCF_023373465.1 Oncorhynchus keta | reverse complement strand
GATCTAGTTTTGTCCCGTGGAACAAGTGTTGTGGATCTTAATGTTTTTCCTCATAATCCTGGACTATCGGACCACCATATCGGACCACATTTGCAGTCGCAACAAAAAATATGTTCAGACTCCAACCAAGGATCATCAAAAGTTGTGCTATAAATTCTTGGACAACACAAAGATTCCTAGATGCCCTTCCAGACTCCCTCGGGCCTACCCAAGGACGTCAGAGGACAAAAATCAGTTAACCACCTAAGGAACTCAATTTAACCTTGCGCAATACCCTAGATGCAGTCACACCCCCAAAAACTAAAAACATTTGTCATAAGAAACTAGCTCCCTTGGTATACAGAAAATACCCAAGCTCTGAAACAAGCTTCCAGAAAATTGGAACGGAAATGGCACCACACCAAACTGGAATTCTTCCGACTAGCTTAGAAAGACAGTACCGTGCAGTACTGAAGAGCCCTCACTGCTGCTCGATCATCCTATTTTTCCAAATTAATGTATTTTTGATACTGTCGCAAAACTAACTAAAAAGCAGCATTCCCCAAGAGAGGATGGCTTTCATGACCATTAGAAAGCTAATTACGGACTCCTCTTTAAATCTGCGTATTCCTCCAAAGCTCAGTTTTCCTGAGTCTGCACAACACTGCCAGGACCTAGGATCAAGGGAGACACTCAAGTTTTTAGTACTATATCTCTTGACACATTGATGAAAATAATCATGGCCTCTAAACCGTCAAGCTGCATACTGGACCCTATTCCAAATAAACTACTGAAAGAGCTGCTTCCTGTGCTTGGCCCTCCTATGTTGAACATAATAAACGGCTCACTATCCATCAGATGTGTACCAAACTCTAAAAGTGGCAGTAATAAAGCCTCTCTTGAAAAAGCCAAACCTTGACCCATAAAAAAATATATATTGGCCAATATCTTCACTGAGACTGCACTTGTGAAGGTGGTAAATTACCTTTTAATGGCGTCAGACCGAGGCTCTGCATCTGTCCTTGTGCCCCTAGACCTTAGTGCTGCTTTTGATACCATCAATCACCACATTCTTTTGGAGAGATTAAAAACTGGTCTACACGGATTAAATGGGTCGACACGGACCTAGTATAGTGGTCCTAAAACGGACCAAGTTCTGGCCTGTTTTAGATCTTATCTGTCGGAAAGACATCAATTTGTCCCTGTGGATGGTTTGTCCTCTCACATATCAACTGTAAATTCCGGTGTTCCTCAAGGCTCCGTTTTAGGACCACTATTGTTTTCACTATATATTTTACCTCTTGGTGATGTCATTTGGAAACATAATGTTAACTTTCACTGCTACGCGGATGACACAATGCTGTACATTTCGATGAAACATGGTGAAGCCCCAAAATTTCCCTCGCTGGAAGACTGTGTTTCAGACATAAGGAAGTGGATGTCAGAAAATGTTCTGCTTTTAAACTCGGACCAAACAGAGATGCTTGTTCTAGGTCCCAAGAAAAAAAAGTGATCTTCTGTTGAATCTGACAATTAATCTTGATGGTTGTACAGTCGTCTCAAATAAAACTGCGAAGGACCTCGGCGTTGCTCTGGACTCTGATCTCTCTTTACGAACATATCAAGACTGTTTCAAGGACAGCTTTTTTCCATCTACGTAACATTGCAAAAATCCTAAACTTTCTGTCCAAAAATGATGCAGAAAAATGTATCCATGCTTTTGTCACTTCTCGGTTAGACTACTGCAATGATCTACTTTCAGGCTACCCGGATAAAGCACCACATAAACTTCAGTTAGTGCTAAACACGGCTGCTAGAATCTTGACTAGAACCAAAAAATGTGATCATATTACTCCAGTTCTAGCCTCTCCACACTGGCTTCCTGTTAGGGCAAGGGCTGATATCAAGGTTTTACTGCTAACCTACAAAGCATTACATGGGCTTGCTCCTTATCTTCCTTATTTGGTCCTGCCGTACATACCTACACCTACGATACGGTCACAAGACGCAGGCCTCCTTACTGTCCCTAGAATTTCTAAGCAAACAGCTGGAGGCAGGGCTTTCTCCTATAGAGCTCCATTTTATGGAATGGTCTTCCTACCCATATGAGAGATGCAGACTCTGTCTCAACTTTTAAGTCTTTATTGAAGACTCATCTCTTCAGTAGGTCCTATGATTGAGCGTAGTCTGGCCTAGGAGTGTGAAGGTGAATGGAAAGGCACTGGAGCAACAAACCACCCCTGCTGTCTCCGCTTGGCCGGTTCCCCTCTCTCCAATGGGATTCTCTGCCTCTAACCCTATTACAGGGGCCGAGTCACTGGTGTACTGGTGCTCTTCCATGCCATCGCTAGGAGGGGTGCGTAACTTGAGTATATAATAAAATAAGGGGTTTGAATAAGTTTGAAAGGGAGGTTTGACTAAGTTTGAATAAGCTACGTAGCCAATAGGCAGAGGGTAACATAATGTGTCTGATTCTCTGTAATAATGGTATAGGAATAATAATAATGCATTTTGTAAAGTGGTTTCTTGCATCAAACAACACAACAACATTTTCAGTCACCTTATCTGAAGGACAAATGGATAAACAGGTTAATGTCAAGCCCTGCATTTTATTTTCAAAAGTCTCATGGAATGTAGCCCAACATTGAACATCACACTTTGGCTGCTACTGTAGGCTGAACGTCTGAACAGCTATTTCAATGTTAAAATGTTATGAGATGCATTTTCTCTGCCTCTAACCCTATTACAGGGGCTGAGTCACTGGTTTACTGGTGCTCTTCCATGCCATCCCTAGCAGGGGTGCGTCACTTGGGTGGGTTGAGTGTCACGTTCGTCGTAAGGAGGAGACCGAGGCGCAGTGTGATAGGAATACATACTCTGAATTAAACAAGAAACAATGAACAAACTTACAAAATAACAAAACGAACGTGAAGCTATACAAACTGAGTGCTGACACAGGCAACTACACATAGACAATAACCCACAAAATACCCAAGGAATATGGCTACCTAAATATGATCCCCAATCAGAGAACAAGATAAACAGCTGCCTTTTATTGAGCGCCAATCTAGGAAACCATAAACATAAAAATACCTAGACTAGACACAACCCTATAAACATACAAAAGCCCTAGACAGGTAAAAACACATTTTTCACCCTCGTCACACCCTGACCTAACCAAAATAATAAAGAAAACAAAGAATACTAAGGTCAGGGCGTGACATTGAGTCACTGACGTTATCTTCCTGTCCGGGTTGGCGCCCCCCCCCTTAGGTTGTGCCGTGGCGGAGATCTTTGTGGGCTATACTCGGCCTTGTCTCAGGATGGTAAGTTGGTGGTTGAAGATATCCCTGTAGTGGTGTGGTGGCTGTGCTCTGGCAAAGTGGGTGGGTTATATCCTGCCTGATTGGCCCTGTATCGTTGGATGTGGCCACAGTGCCTCCCGACCCCTCCGGTCTCAGCCTCAAGTATTTATGCTGCATTCGTTTATTTGTCGGGGGCTAGGGTCAGTCTGTTCTATCTGGAGTATTTCTCCTGTCTTATCCAGTGTCCTGTGTAAATTTAAGAGTGCTCTCTCTAATTCTCTCTTTCTCTCTTTCTTTCTCTCTATAGGAGGACCTGAGCCCTAGGACCATGCCTCAGGACTACCTGACATGATGACTCCTTGCTGTCCCCAGTTCACCTGGCCGTGATGCTGCTCCAGTTTCAACTGCTCTGCCTTATTATTATTGGACCATGCTGGTCATTTATGAACATTTGAACATTTTGGCCATGTTCTGTTATAATCTCCACCTGGCACAGCCAGAAGAGGACTGGTCACCCCACATAGCCTGGTTCCTCTCTAGGTTTCTTCCTAGGTTTTGGCCTTTCTAGGGAGTTTTTCCTAGCCACCGTGCTTCTACACCTGCATTGCTTGCTGTTTGGGGTTTTAGGCTGGGTTTCTGTACAGCACTTTGAGATATCAGCTGATGTACGAAGGGCTATAGAAATACATTTGATTTGATTTGATTCTTACCAAACCACAAGACCTTTGTTTGGAGGTGTTCAGAACAAGGTTAAGGGCAGGGATAGCTTGTTGGACACTAAGAAAGTTTTGTTGTCAAGGGTGTACCACAAAATCCGGGGAGGGATCAGCTGTACCATCTGCATACAAATGGATGAGAGCGCTTCCTACTGCCTGAGCTATGTTGTTGATGTAAATTGAGAAGAGCGTGGGGCCTATGATCGAGCCTTGGAGTACACCCTTGGTGACAGGCAGTGGCTGAGACAGCAAATGTTCTGACTTTATACACTGCACTCTTTGAGAGAGTTTGTTAGCAAACCAGGCCAAAGTCCCCTCAGAGACACCAATACTTCTTTAGCCGGCCCACAAGAATGGAATGGTCTACCATATCAAAAGCTTTGGCCAAGTCAATAAAAATATCAGCACAACATTGCTTAGAATCATTGAGAACCTTTAAGGTTGCAGTGACACATCCATACATACACATCCTGAGTGGAAACCAGATTGCATACCATAGAGATTACTATAGACACCAAGAAAGCCAGTTTTTCCAACACTTTTGATAAACAAGGCAAAATGGCTGCCTTCCAAGCAATGGGAATCTCCCCAGAAAGGAGAGACGGGTTAAAAAGGTCAGAGATAGGCTTGGCGATTACAGGGGCAGTAAACTTAAAGAAGAAAGGGTCGAAACCATCTTACCCAGATGTTTTTTGGGGGGTCAAGTTTAAGGAGCTCCTTTAGCACGTTGGACTCGGTGACCACCTGCAGGGAGAAACTTTGTAGCGGGGCAAGGGGGAAAAGAGGGAGGCGAATCGGGGCTAGTCGCATTAGAAGGGGTGGGAGATAAGGAAATGCTAACGGGCAAGGAGGCATGGGCTGAGCCAAATAGAATCCTGACTTAATGAAGTGGAACCCTGACTTAATGAAGTGCTTCTGTCAGAAACAACCACATCATCAACATTAAGGGACATGGGTAGCTGTGAGAAGGAGCGTTTATTCTCCAGGTCT
>NW_026283060.1:0-42956 GCF_023373465.1 Oncorhynchus keta | reverse complement strand
GGATCGGACCAAAATGCAGCGTGATGATGATTCATGATATTTTAAGAAAGGAAAAACTATACACACAGAAACTACAAAAATAACGAAATGAAATAACGAAAACCGAAACAGCCCTATCTGGTGCAAACACAAAGACAGGAACAATCACCCACGAAACACTCACAGAATATGGCTGCCTCAAATATGGTTCCCAATCAGAGACAACGATAATCACCTGACTCTGATTGAGAACCGCCCTCAGGCAGCCATATGACTACGTAGACACCCCACAAAACCCCAAGACAAAAACACACCACAATAACCCATGTCACACCCTGGCCTGACCAAATAAATAAAGAAAACACAAAATACTAAGACCAAGGCGTGAGCAGAGCCTCCCCTAAGGTGGTGGACTCTCGGACGCACCTCAAAATCATAGGGAGGGTCCGGGTGGGCGTCTGTCCATGGTGGCGGCCCGGCTCGGGACGTGGGATCCCGCTCCATAAATGTCTTAGTTCCTCCCCCTGCGTCACTGGGATAGTCCACCCGCGCGCCGACCATGGCCCTAGTAGTCCTCACCCCAGAACCCCACTGGACTGAGGGGCAGCTCGTGACTGGAGGGCAGCTGCTGGGACTGAGGGGGCAGCTCGGGACTGAGGGGCAGCTCGGGACTGAGGGGAAGCTGGGACTGAGGGGAAGCTCGGGACTGAGGGGAAGCCCAGCACTGAGGGGAAGCCCAGCACTGAGGGAAGCCCAGCACTGAGGGGAAGCTCAGCACTGAGAGGCAGCTCAGCGCTGAGAGGAAGCCTCAGGCAGGTAGTTGGTCTCCGGCAGATCCTGGCTGGCTGGCGGATCTGGAAGAGTCTGGTTGACTGCAGATCTGGAAGAGTCTGGTTGACTGGCAGATCTGGAAGAGTCTGGTTGACTGGCAGATCTGGAGGAGTCTGGCTGACTGGCGGATCTAGCTGCTCTGGCTGCTCCATGCAGACTGGCAGCTCTGGCTGCTCCATGCAGACTGGCAGCTCTGGCTGCTCCATGCAGGCTCGACAGCTCTGGCTGCTCTATGCAGACTGGTAGCTCAGGCTGCGCTGAACAGAGCAGGAGACTCCGGCAGCGCTGAGAGGAGGAAGGCTCTGGAAGCGCTCAGCAGGCGGGAGACCTCAGGCAGCGCTGGAGAGGGCGAGGCGCACTGTAGGCCTGCGATGCGTGGTGCTGGCACTGGTGGAACTGGACGAGAACACGCACGAGGAAGCCTGGCGGTGCGGGGAGCTGACCACCGGAGGACTTTGGTGTGTGGAGGTGGCTCACTGGATGACCGGACGCGTGCACCCGCACTGGAAACACCGTGTGCTCCATAGCATAACACGGTGCCTGCCCGGTCCTCTACCCCGGTAAGCACAGGGAGTTTGCGCAGGTCTCCACCTGGCATAGCCATACTCCCTGTGAGCCCCCCAAGACATTTTTGGGGCTGACTCTCAGGCTTCCATCCGCGTCGCCGTGCTGCCTCCTCATACCAGCGCCTCTCCGCTTTCCCGCCTCCAGTTCTTCCTTGGGGCGGCGATATTCTCCATGCTGAGCCCAGGGTCCTTCACCGTCCAGTTCGTCCTCCCATGTCCAGTCCTTCTCTCGCTGCACCTCGGTGCGGCTACACTCCCCTGGTTTGGCCCAGGGTCCTCTCCGTCGAGGATTTCCTCCCAAGTCCAGAAATTCTTGTCGCGCCTGCACTGTTGCCTGTTACCACGCCACTTGGTCCTGTGGTGGTGTGTGATTCTGTAACAGCTCTCTTCTATCTCCTCCTCTGATGAAGAGGTGGAACAAGGATCGGACCCAAAATGCAGCGTGGATGATGATTCATGATATTTTAATGAAGGAAAACTATACATACAGAAACTACAAAAATAACTAAATGAAATAACGAAAACCGGAAACAGCCCTATCTGAGTGCAAACTCAGAGACAGGAACAATCACCCACGCACTAGACACTGCCTAAATATGGCTCCCAATCAGAGACAACGATAATCACCTGACTCTGATTGAGAACCGCCTCAGGCAGCCATAGACTACATAGACACCCCACAAAACCCCAAGACAAAAACACAACACAATAACCCATGTCACACCCTGGCCTGACCAAATAAATAAAGAAAACACAAAAATACTAAGACCAAGGCGTGACATTTACATCGGTTTGCTCAGGTCCACAATTGGTTCCGGTGACCATCCCAGGTTTTACAATTCCTATCTCAACCATATTCCCCATTTCTCAACCCCATTGAGGAGTTGTTTTCAGCATGGCGGTGGAAGGTGTATGATCGCAAACCCCATGAACGTATGGCCCTTCTCCAGGCCATAGATGAGGCCTGTGGTGACGTTCCAGCAGAGTCCTGTCAGGTGTGGATGCGTCATGTCAGAAGACATTTCCCCCACTGTCTGACCAAGGAGAATATCGCCTGTGATGTTCAACATTTTTCTTCCTTTGCATATAGAAAACAAATTTGCTGTATGTTTGCATTTTTAGCTATATGTGTGCTAACAGTATGCTGTTTGACATGTTTTGAGTCATGTTGTAATATAAAACTACACTGTTGGCATTTGCGTTCCGTTTCTTGTTCGAGTTAAACACAGACAATATACAGCATAACAAAATGTTGGTTTTAACACTGAAATAGGCTATGATAGTATGTGCGTTTTGAATATGTAACAGGGTGATCTCAGTTGTCAATAAGTTAGATTTCATTTGTATGTAGAGTTTTTCTTTTTTTATCAGGGAGTACATGATTTTTGATTGCTGTGTTTCATTTTGCAAGATTTCTGTGGAGTTTGGGGAAATTGGCTAACTATTTTGTGTTTAGAGTTTTGAATACCTGAACTGTAGTTTCAGCAAATGTGTGTTAACCAATTGGGGAAAACTGTAGACTGCTGAAGTTGGTATTCTTTGTTTATTGGTTGTGTGGTGCGGTTCACACAGAAGCCTGTTGGTGGAATGTTTGTTGCATATATTTTATAGAATTATAAACATGGCAACAAAATGTTGAAAATCTCATTGCCTCCTAGCTGATCACAGTCTGCATCCGGCTCTGATCAGAGAGTGATGCAACAGGCAGGAGAGTGATGTAACAGGCAGGGAGAGTGATGTAACAGGCAGGGGAGAGTGATGTAACAGGCAGGGAGAGTGATGTAACAGGCAGGGAGAGTGATGTAACAGGCAGGGGAGTGATGTAACAGGCAGGGAGAGTGATGTAACAGGCAGGGAGAGTGATGTAACAGGCAGGGAGAGTGATGTAACAGGCAGGGGAGTGATGTAACAGGCAGGGAGAGTGATGTAACAGGCAGGGAGAGTGATGTAACAGGCAGGGAGAGTGATGTAACAGGCAGGGAGAGTGATGTAACAGGCAGGGGAGTGATGTAACAGGCAGGGAGAGTGATGTAACAGGCAGGGAGAGTGATGTAACAGGCAGGAGAGTGATGTAACAGGCAGGAGAGAGTGATGTAACAGGCAGGGAGAGTGATGTAACAGGCAGGGAGAGTGATGTAACAGGCAGGGAGAGTGATGCAACAGGCAGGGAGATGATGTAACAGGCAGGAGAGTGATGTAACAGGCAGGGGGAGTGATGTAACAGGCAGGGAGAGTGATGTAACAGGCAGGAGAGATGTAACAGGCAGGCAGGGAGAGTGATGTAACAGGCAGGGAGAGTGATGTAACAGGCAGGGGAGTGAGAGTGATGTAACAGGCAGGAGAGTGATGTAACAGGCAGGGGGAGTGATGTAACAGGCAGGGGGAGTGATGTAACAGGCAGGGAGAGTGATGTAACAGGCAGGGGAGTGATGTAACAGGCAGGGAGAGTGATGTAACAGGCAGGGGAGAGTGATGTAACAGGCAGGGAGAGTGATGTAACAGGCAGGGAGAGTGATGTAACAGGCAGGGAGAGTGATGTAACAGGCAGGGAGAGTGATGTAACAGGCAGGGAGAGTGATGTAACAGGCAGGGAGAGTGATGTAACAGGCAGGGAGAGCGATGTAACAGGCAGGGAGAGTGATGTAACAGGCAGGGGGAGTGATGTAACAGGCAGGGAGAGTGATGTAACAGGCAGGGAGAGTGATGTAACAGGCAGGGGGAGTGATGTAACAGGCGTGATGTAACAGGCAGGGAGAGTGATGTAACAGGCAGGAGAGTGATGTAACAGGCAGGAGAGCGATGTAACAGGCAGGGAGAGTGATGTAACAGGCAGGGGAGTGATGCAACAGGCAGGGAGAGTGATGTAACAGGCAGGGAGAGTGATGTAACAGGCAGGGGAGTGATGTAACAGGCAGGGAGAGTGATGTAACAGGCAGGGAGAGTGATGTAACAGGCAGGGAGAGTGATGTAACAGGCAGGAGAGTGATGTAACAGGCAGGGAGAGTGATGTAACAGGCAGGGAGAGTGATGTAACAGGCAGGGAGAGTGATGTAACAGGCAGGGAGAGTGATGTAACAGGCAGGGAGAGTGATGTAACAGGCCCAGGGGAGTGATGTAACAGGCAGGGAGAGTGATGTAACAGGCAGGGAGAGTGATGTAACAGGCAGGGGAGTGATGTAACAGGCAGGGAGAGTGATGTAACAGGCAGGGAGAGTGATGTAACAGGCAAGGAGAGTGAGCTCGTGTGTGGTGGTCGGCGAACCCTCAACCTTCTGGCCCGTAGTCTTGCGTGGCATGGACTTCTCTTGCAAGTGGCAAAGTTGATTATCCACATTTATAAACACAGGGTTGCTACAGTTGTTATTTGATGGGCGTAATAAATACTATTTTGAGTTAATTCTAAGAGGGGGGAGGTTGTCCAATTCATTTTGAACATTGAGTTGGACCAGCCCCCCCCCAGTCAATTTTGATCTACCCCTTACTTCCTGTCACAGCCTTCATGATGAGAGCCTCAGAGGGCCTCAGTAAGATAACAGTAGTCCTGTGTCCAGTGGGGTGGTAATTGGCCGTAATTAAGGCATCTCCACGCAATACAAAACGTTAAATAAATCCAATATAAACCATCCTAATAAATCCATGATTTATTTTCGGCAGGTCTAAAGAAACACTATGATGTGAAGTAAATGTATTTCAGAAGAACAGAATATGAGTTGTATATAATATGAGCTAGATTGAATCCCTGAGCTGACAAGATAAAAATCTGTCATTCTACCCCTGAACAAGGCAGTTAACCCACTGTTCCCCTGAACAAGGCAGTTAACCCACTGTTCCCCTGAACAAGGCAGTTAACCCACTGTTCCCCTGAACAAGGCAGTTAACCCACTGTTCCCCTGAACAAGGCAGTTAACCCACTGTTCCCTTGAACAAGGCAGTTAACCCACTGTTCCCCTGAACAAGGCAGTTAACCCACTGTTCCCTGAACAAGGCAGTTAACCCACTGTTCCCCTGAACAAGGCAGTTAACCCACTGTTCCCCTGAACAAGGCAGTTAACCCACTGTTCCCCTGAACAAGGCAGTTAACCCACTGTTCCCTTGAACAAGGCAGTTAACCCACTGTTCCCCTGAACAAGGCAGTTAACCCACTGTTCCCCTGAACAAGGCAGTTAACCCACTGTTCCCTTGAACAAGGCAGTTAACCCACTGTTCCCCTGAACAAGGCAGTTAACCCACTGTTCCCCTGAACAAGGCAGTTTTTATTTTTTTATTTTTTTTATTTCACCTTTATTTAACCAGGTAGGCTAGTTGAGAACAAGTTCTCATTTGCAACTGCGACCTGGCCAAGATAAAGCATAGCAGTGTGAACAGACAACACAGAGTTACACATGGAGTAAACAATTAGCAAGTCAATAACACAGTAGAAAAAAATGGGCAGTCTATATACAATGTGTGCAAAAGGCATGAGGAGGTAGGCGAATAATACAATTTTGCAGATTAACACTGGAGTGATAAATGATCAGATGGGCATGTACAGGTAGAGATATTGGTGTGCAAAAGAGCAGAAAAGTAAATAAATAAAAACAGTATAAAAACAGTATGGGAATGAGGTAGGTGAAAAAGGGTGAGCTATTTACCTATAGACTATGTACAGCTGCAGCGATCGGTTAGCTGCTCGGATAGCTGATGTTTGAAGTTGGTGAGGGAGATAAAAGTCTCCAACTTCAGCGATTTTTGCAATTCGTTCCAGTCACAGGCAGCAGTTAACCCACTGTTCCCCTGAACAAGGCAGTTAACCCCACTGTTCCCCTGAACAAGGCAGTTAACCCACTGTTCCCCTGAACAAGGCAGTTAATCCACTGTTCCCTGAACAAGGCAGTTAACCCACCGTTCCCCTGAACAAGGCAGTTAACCCACTGTTCCCCTGAACAAGGCAGTTAACCCACTGTTCCCCTGAACAAGGCAGTTAACCCACTGTTCCCTGAACAAGGCAGTTAACCCACTGTTCCCCTGAACAAGGCAGTTAACCCCACTGTTCCCCTGAACAAGGCAGTTAACCCACCGTTCCCCTGAACAAGGCAGTTAACCCCATTGTTCCCTTGAACAAGGCAGTTAACCCCACTGTTCCCTGAACAAGGCAGTTAACCCACTGTTCCCCTGAACAAGGCAGTTAACCCACTGTTCCCCTGAACAAGGCAGTTAACCCACTGTTCCCTGAACAAGGCAGTTAACCCACTGTTCCCTGAACAAGGCAGTTAACCCACTGTTCCCTGAACAAGGCAGTTAACCCACTGTTCCCCTGAACAAGGCAGTTAACCCACTGTTCCCCTGAACAAGGCAGTTAACCCACTGTTCCCCTGAACAAGGCAGTTAACCCACTGTTCCCCTGAACAAGGCAGTTAACCAACCCACTGTTCCCCTGAACAAGGCAGTTAACCCACTGTTCCCCTGAACAAGGCAGTTAACCCACTGTTCCCCTGAACAAGGCAGTTAACCCACTGTTCCCCTGAACAAGGCAGTTAACCCACTGTTCCCCTGAACAAGGCAGTTAACCCACTGTTCCCCTGAACAAGGCAGTTAACCCACTGTTCCCCTGAACAAGGCAGTTAACCCACTGTTCCCCTGAACAAGGCAGTTAACCCCACTGTTCCCCTGAACAAGGCAGTTAACCCACTGTTCCCCTGAACAAGGCAGTTAACCCACTGTTCCCCTGAACAAGGCAGTTAACCCACTGTTCCCCTGAACAAGGCAGTTAACCCACTGTTCCCCTGAACAAGGCAGTTAACCCACTGTTCCCCTGAACAAGGCAGTTAACACACTGTTCCCCTGAACAAGGCAGTTAACCCACTGTTCCCCTGAACAAGGCAGTTAACCCACTGTTCCCCTGAACAAGGCAGTTAACCCACTGTTCCCCTGAACAAGGCAGTTAACCCACTGTTCCCTGAACAAGGCAGTTAACCCACTGTTCCCCTGAACAAGGCAGTTAACCCACTGTTCCCCTGAACAAGGCAGTTAACCCACTGTTCCCCTGAACAAGGCAGTTAACCCACTGTTCCCTGAATAAGGCACTTAACCCACTGTTAAATAATGCCTTGTTAAATAAAGGTCAATAATGAAATAAATCCTGTGTCATTATTTTACATTATATGATTTTATAGTAAGAAGAATATAATTGAATTTATGTGAATAATTTTCCCATTCTGGTGTGAAGTGACTACATATGTTGAGTGTAAACGTGATTCTTTGAAACATGTCCTAAATGCTAGATAGTTATTTATAATATTATAATTTATAATGTAGAATAGAAATCAATAAATAAATAGAAATCAAAACAAGCTGCATGCTGCGATTGATGATTTTGAGAAAAGTCAGGGGAAAAAAACTATTGTTCTCAAGCTGTTCTCTCATCAGGTGATCATGTTTTCACCCATCAGACTACTCTCTCATGTAATACTGTCTTTACTAATATGTCAAATGAGTTTAAATTTAGAATGACCCATTATGAAATGGAGGCAGGAAGTCGGGCAGGGGGAATACATGTCTTCCATATGCACTCGAATAGGAATGGAGGTCATGACCCTGATTCCTGTAGCTACCCAGTACTCTGTATGTCATGGGCTCTCCGAACCCTGTTCCTGTAGCTACCCAGTACTCTGTATGCCTTGGGCTATATCCAACCCTGTTCCTGTAGCTACCCAGTACTCTGTATGCCGTGGGCTATCCAACCCTGTTCCTGTAGCTACCCAGTACTCTGTATGCCTTGGGCTATATCCAACCCTGTTCCTGTAGCTACCCAGTACTCTGTATGCCTTGGGCTATCCAACCCTGTTCCTGTAGCTACCCAGTACTCTGTATGCCTTGGGCTCTCCAACCCTGTTCCTGTAGCTACCCAGTACTCTGTTTGCCTTGGGCTCTCCAACCCTGTTCCTGTAGCTACCCAGTACTCTGTTTGCCTTGGGCTATCCAACCCTGTTCCTGTAGCTACCCAGTACTCTGTATGCCTTGGGCTATCCAACCCTGTTCCTGTAGCTACCCAGTACTCTGTATGCCTTGGGCTATCCAACCCTGTTCCTGTAGCTACCCAGTACTCTGTATGCCTTGGGCTATCCAACCCTGTTCCTGTAGCTACCCAGTACTCTGTATGCCTTGGGCTATATCCAACCCTGTTCCCGTAGCTACCCAGTACTCTGTTTGCCTTGGGCTATATCCAACCCTGTTCCTGTAGCTACCCAGTACTCTGTATGCCTTGGGCTATATCCAACCCTGTTCCCGTAGCTACCCAGTACTCTGTTTGCCTTGGGCTATATCCAACCCTGTTCCTGTAGCTACCCAGTACTCTGTTTGCCTTGGGCTATTCAACCCTGTTCCTGTAGCTACCCAGTACTCTGTATGCCTTGGGCTATCCAACCCTGTTCCTGTAGCTACCCAGTACTCTGTATGCCTTGGGCTATATCCAACCCTGTTCCTGTAGCTACCCAGTACTCTGTATGCCTTGGGCTATCCAACCTTGTACCTGTTGTCATGATGTTGGCCTGGGGGTAGGTTTATGACAGTCATAAATACCTCTCCACCCCCTTTTCCTCTCTCTACCCTACTGATGTGACATTTGAAAATCCCTTGGTTAACATAGAGATTCTGGGAACATCAGAAGGTGGGAGGAAATGAACTATATTCTGGTAATCCGACCAGTTGAACATATGCGGTGGTACTTAATGAATATGATGTCAGTTCAGTTATCATCTGAGACATTCTCATCAATGATAAGATGACATAAACTCTACAGTGGAAAGTCTGCACATTGTCGTTATCGGATTCACATGTAATTGTTGTTCAACTTAAATGTTTGAAAATAAAATTATTGGTGAAAAGATCAAATGTAATTTTAGCTTCCAAATGAGAGATTTGGGTTTTCATAAGGTTAGGGCTCTGCTCAATCAGTGGCCCGCCCCTGTGAAGAGACATGGGTTATAAACTATGAAACACACCCTTCTCTCCCTCCACTATATAAAGCCTTGACGAGAGACACACTTCAAAGGACAAAGGACTCTGTTGGGCAACAAGGCCATCCATCTACCACCAACCTATCAAAGTGCAGCTCAGAGTAAATATTTATTGCATTTTCCTTTTCCAAATGGGCGGTAATTTAGAATGCATTAGATACTGTATTTACAATAGAGACATCCCTTCTCCCTTTGTTCCTCAGTCTTCCCGCTCTTTCACTCAAACCCAGCCCCTTTTCTTTGTGTAACCAGCTGTCATATCTGTTCCGCCCGCTAGGGACGTTTTCCATTATGATATAATTTGTAATCAAGGTATGATTCATTCTGTGTATATGTAATTCTGTGTGATTAGTTAGCTATTTAGTAAATAAATAATTAAACACAATTTTGTATCGCTGATTCAACTTGTTAGCCAGGGTTCATGAAGATAACCAATAATGTACAACTTTCAGATGAGACTGAATTCAGGTGACGATTAATATTGACTGCTATTGATGTCAAATATGACTAGGTCTTTAAGAGTTTATTCGGGAGATAACTGCTCTATAAATATTATTTCATGGTGCCCGACTCTCTACTTAATTACATTTACATGATTAGCTCAATCAGGTGATATTAATTACAGAGGAAGGATGTTATAGAATAGCATGTCATATCCGGCCAAAGACATGACGCTGTAGCTACCCAGTATTTAATTTTGCAAAACCAAATTAAGTCTGTTCAGGAAGATCGATAGTAACATATTTTATCATGACAAAACATATTTCATTAAAATGTATTTCATTAAAATGTTGACAGCCCCTCTCTCTGCGTGCCGGAGAAAGGAGAGAGAGAGGACATGGAAACGTCACGGTGGTGGATTTCTGTAGCTAAAGGTAATAGTGTCACCCTATTCATTATGAAAATAAAATGCAGAAGGTAACCAGTCCATCCACTATGCATATTAATACAGTCCAGACAAAGGTGATTACTAGAATGTATTTCATTTTGAGTATAAAGTGCCTTCAGAAAGTATTCAGACCCATTGACTTTTTCCACATTTTGTTACTAAAATTGATTAAATTATATATTTTTAAGTATCTGAACAGGTTTTTATATTTTTTTGCAAATTTATACAAATGTAAAAAACTGAAATACCTTTATTTACAGAAATATTCAGACCCTTCGCTATGAGACTGGAAATTGAGCTCAGGTGCATCCTGTTTCCATTGATCATCATTGAGATGTTTCTACAACTTGATTGGAGTCCACCTGTGAACAATTCAATTGATTGTCAAAGCAATGTCAGAGCAAGAACCAAGCCATGAGTTCAAACTGATAACTGATAACCTACAGGATGGTAGATCTCCAGGAGGAGGGTTGGACTGATAACCTACAGGACGGTAGATCTCCAGGAGGAGGGTTGGACTGATAACCTACAGGACGGTAGATCTCCAGGAGGAGGGTTGGACTGATAACCTACAGGACGGTAGATCTCCAGGATGAGGGTTGGACTGATAACCTACAGGACGGTAGATCTCCAGGAGGAGGGTTGGACTGATAACCTACAAAACGGTAGATCTCCAGGAAGACGGTTGGACTGATAACCTACAGGACGGTAGATCTCCAGGAGGAGGGTTGGACTGATAACCTACAGGACGGTAGATCTCCAGCAAGAGGGTTGAGCTGAGAACCTACAGGACGGTAGATCTCCAGGAAGTGGGTTGGGCTGAGAACCTACAGGACGGTAGACCTCCAGGAAGTGGGTTGGGCTGAGAACCTACAGGATGGTAGATCTCCAGCAAGAGGGTTGGGCAGCCCTGTGTTAGAGGGACAATAAAGTCCTGAGACCATTAGCGACCTGATGATCGTTAGCGAGCTTGGGTACCACTACCGACGCATAACCAGAGTGGATAAGAAAAGATTAACGTGAGGTCACATGGAATTTGACATGTGAAGGGGGATCTTGCCCTTCATAACCCTCCGTTGTCAAGGCCATAGACAGTCACCGCAGAGTGCCGGGGAAATGGAAGTTGACGCCTTTTGCTTTTTTTTCCCCCCCATCTCTATCCAACCAGATGACCTCTTCACATCCACGTGGTGTTGTCTGCCCCATGAGGCCTTCTGTCTGTCCACCTTCTTTATCCCTCTCTATTCTCCCTCTCTCTCCTCTCCTCCTCTCCCCTCCCTCCCTCCCCTCTCAACTCTCCCCTCCCCTCTCAACTCTCCCCTCCCCTCTCAACTCAACTCTCCCCTCTCAACTCAACTCTCCTCCTCCCTCTCAACTCAACTCTCCCCTCTCAGCTCAACTCTCCCTCTCCTCTCAACTCAACTCTCCCCTCTCAACTCCAACTCTCCCCTCTCAACTCAACTCTCCCCTCCTCTCAACTGAACTCTCCACTCTCTGCTCCTTCTCCTCTCCTCTCCCCCCTCCCCTCCCCTCTCTGCTCCTTCTCCTCTCCCTCCCCTCTCAACTCAACTCTCCTCTCCTCTCTCAACTCAACTCTCCCCTCTCTGCTCCTTCTCCTCTCCCCTCCCTCCCCTCTATGCTCCTTCTCCTCTCCCCTCCCCTCCCCTTTCTGCTCCTTCTCCTCTCCCTCCCCTCTCAGCTCAACTCTCAACTCAACTCTCAACTCTCCCTCTCCCTCTAAACTCTCCCCTCCCCTCTCTGCTCCTTCTCCTCTCCCCTCCCCTCTCTGCTCCTTCTCCTCTCCCCTCTTTGCTCCTTCTCCTCTCCCCTATCTGCTCCTTCTCCTCCCTCCTCCTCTCTCTGCTCCTTCTCCTCTCCCCTCTCTGCTCCTTCTCCTCTCCCTTCCCCTCTCTGCTCCTTCTCCTCTCCCTCTCTGCTCCTTCTCCTCTCCTCTCCCTCTCTGCTCCTTCTCCTCTCCCCTCCCCTCTCTGCTCCTTCTCGCTCTCCCCTCTCTGCTCCTTCTCTCTCCCTCTTTGCTCCTTCTCCTCTCCCCTCTCTGCTCCTTCTCCTCTCCTCTCCTCTCTCTCCCTCCCCTCTCTGCTCCTTCTCCTCTCCCTCCCTCTCAACTCAACTCTCCTCTCCCCTCCCCTCTCAACTCAACTCTCCTCTCCCCTCTCTGCTCCTTCTCCTCTCTCTCCCCTCCTCCTCCTCCCTCCTCTCCTCTCTCCTCTCCTCTCCCCTCTCTCTGCTCCTTCTCCTCTCCCTCCCTTTCTGCTCCTTCTCCTCTCCCTCCCCTCTCAACTTCAACTCTCCCTCCCCTCTCTGCTCCTTCTCCTCTCCCCTCCCCTCTCTGCTACTTCTCCTCTCCTCTCCCCTCTCTGCTCCTCTCTCCTCTCCCTCCCCTCCTCGACTCAACTCTCCCCTCCCCTCTCTGCTCCTTCTCCTCTCCCCTCCCCTCTCTGCTCCTTCTCCCTCTCACCACGAAGAACTAATGTTTATTTGGAAAATTCAACACAAAAGGTTGCAATGTCATAGTCGATACGTCACGGCTGCCATACTATTAAGTCCTGGAGAGGCCTGAGGGACGTGTGTGTGTGTGTGTGTGTGTGTGTGTGTGTGTGTGTGTGTGTGTGTGTGTGTGTGTGTGTGTGTGTGTGTGTGTGTGTGTGTGTGTGTGTGTGTGTGTGTGTGAGAGACCTCGGGGGGCTGCAAATGTAATCCCTATTGTGAAGAGGTTATGTCTCGTTAGGGGGGCTGCAAATGTAATCCCTATTGTGAAGAGGTTATGTCTCGTTAGGGGGGCTGCAAATGTAATCCCTATTGTGAAGAGGTTATGTCTCGTTGGGGGATGCAAATGTAATCCCTATTGTGAAGAGGTTATGTCTCGTTAGGGGGGCTGCAAATGTAATCCCTATTGTGAAGAGGTTATGTCTCGTTAGGGGGCTGCAAATGTAATCCCTATTGTGAAGAGGTTATGTCTCGTCGAGGGGGCTTCAAATGTAATCCCTATCGTGAAGAGGTTATGTCTCGTTAGGGGGCTGCAAATGTAATCCCTATTGTGAAGAGGTTGTGTCTCGTTAGGGGGCTGCAAATGTAATCCCTATTGTGAAGAGGGTATGTCTCGTCGAGGGGGACTCAACCTGCAGACATGAACCCTTTTGTGTTTTCTACAATATAAAGGAGAGTTGTGTAAGGTGCATGCCTGCGTGCTCGTGGCAGTCAGTGGTGATGTGTCAGAGCGACACTCCCCCACCACCCTCCGTCAGCCCTATAGGGACTCCAGACCATGGTGGTAAATTGGCAGCGAATTAAAATGTGACAGCAGAAGTCATAAAAAAAAAACATTTATGTTTTTCTCTCTCTCCTCTTCCCCTTCAGCACACATCACAACTTAATTTCAACTGATGTATTCATCTTAGGGCAACCTGTTGGATTCACTCGGTAGATATAGGATGGAGGAGAGGCAGAGAGAGCGGAGAGAGAGAGAGGGGTAGAGAGGGGAGATGTAGAGATGGCGAGAGGTAAAGCCACAGATAGGGGGATCTAAATCGTACCCAAATGAAATTGTATTTGTCACCGAATACAACAAGTGTATCTTACCGTGAAATACTTACTTACAAAGCCCCTTAATCAACAACGCAGTTAAGGAAACAGCGCATAAAAGATTTACTAAATAAACTCAAATCAATCAAAAAGTAACACAATTAATTTACATAACAATAACGAGGCTATATACAGGGGGTACCGTACCGAGTCAATGTGTGGGGCTACAGGTTAGTCGAGGTAATTTGTAAAGTGACTATGCATAGATAATAAACAGCGAGTAGCAGCAGTGTAAAAACAAAGGGGAGGGGATCAATGTAAATAGTCCGGTGGATTAATTGTAGTAATTTATTTTATTATTTATTTATTTATTTATGGCTTTGGGTAGAAGCTGTTATAAATACATTTGATTTGATTTGACTTAGTGACTGGCGCCTTCTCAGACACCGCCTAATACATAGGTCTTGGAAGGCAGGAAGCTTGGCTCCAGTGGTGTACTGGGCCGTTCGTACTACCCTCTGTAGTGCCTTACAGTCAGATGCCGAGCAGTTGCCATACCAGGTGGTGATGCAAACCAGTCAGGATGCCTCGATGAGAGCTGTAGAACTGAAACTCGACCCACTCAACTTCAGTCCCATCAATGTTAACAGGGGGGCTGTTCGCCCTACTTCTCCTGTGGTAGTCCACATCAGCTCCTTTGTCTTGAGAAAAGAGCCAACCACAGGGTAATGTACGGCATCGAGCCAAGGGGACACCACTGTGATTTCCAACACTTGTTGCCTTATCACAGACCTACCTTTGTGCATAATAAAACCATTCCAGTCATTTGAGCCTGATGGTGCAGAGCCTATCCGCCTGTGTTTGATGTTTATTTTAAAATAGACAAGTCAGTTCAGAGTAACTGCCTTATTCAGGGGCAGAACGACACATTTTTTACCTTGTCATCTCAGGGATTCGATCCACCCACCTTCCGGTAACTAGTCCAACGCTCTAGCCATAGGCTACCTGCTGGTTACTAGTCCAACGCTCTAACCACTAGGCTACCTGCTGGTTGCTAGTCCAACGCTCTAACCACTAGGCTACCTGCTGGTTACTAGTCCAACGCTCTAATCACTAAGCTACCTGCTGGTTACTAGTCCAACGCTCTAACCACTAGGCTACCTGCTGGTTTGCTAGTCCAACGCTCTAATCACTAGGCTACCTGCTGGTTACTAGTCCAACGCTCTAACCACTAGGCTACCTGCCGATAGGGAAGTATGAGGTCATCAATCTGCCCGTGTCTGGCCATAGTGGTCTCATCATAGTGGTCTCTGATTGGCAGTCATCATTTGGTATGTCATCATAGGTGTCTCGGATTGGTGGTCCTCATTTGGTGTGTCATCATAGTGGTCTCTGATTGGTGGCCATCATTTGGTGTGTCATCATAGTGGTCTCTGATTGGTGGTCATCATTTGGTGTGTCATCACAGTGGTCTCTACTGGTGGCCATCATTTGGTGTCATCATAATGGTCTCTGATTGGTGGCCATCATTAGGTGTGTCATCACAGTGGTCTCTGATTGGCAGTCATCATTTGGTATGTCATCATAGGTGTCTCGGATTGGTGGTCCTCATTTGGTGTGTCATCATAGTGGTCTCTGATTGGTGGCCATCATTTGGTGTGTCATCATAGTGGTCTCTGATTGGTGGTCATCATTTGGTGTGTCATCATAATGGTCTCTGATTGGTGGTCATCATTTGGTGTGTCATCACAGTGGTCTCTGATTGGTGGTCATCATTTGGTGTGTCATCATAATGGTCTCTGATTGGTGGCCATCATTAGGTGTGTCATCACAGTGGTCTCTGATTGGTGGTCATCATTAGTGTGTCCTCACAGTGGTCTCTGATTGCGGTCATCATTTGGTGTGTCATCACAGTGAGGTCAGACTTTCTCCAGGTGGAACAAACGTAAACTTTCTCCTTTTTTTCAGTGCTGAATTGAAAGTCATTGAGACGTAACTGATCACAGTTAGTTTTTCTATAATCAGATATATTAAGTCACTCCCCAAACCCTGAACAGGAACACACCTCACCATCTGTAATGACTTAATTGGTGTTACTCATAGAATATGGACCTTCCTAGACCTCACAGGGTTAGACTGTAGTTCTGATGATTGGAGATACTCTAGCTTCTCTCCTTCCACTGGGTTAGACTGTAGTTCTGATAATTGGGAAACTCTAACAACTCTCCTTCCACAGGGTTAGACTGTAGTTCTGATGATTGGGGAAACTCTAACAACTCTCCTTCCACTGGGTTAGACTGTAGTTCTGATAATTGGGGAAACTCTAACAACTCTCCTTCCACTGGGTTAGACTGTAGTTCTGATAATTGGGGAAACTCTAACAACTCTCCTTCCACTGGGTTAGACTGTAGTTCTGATGATTGGGGAAACTCTAACAACTCTCCTTCCACTGGGTTAGACTGTAGTTCTGATGATTGGGGAAACTCTAACAACTCTCCTTCCACTGGGTTAGACTGTAGTTCTGATGATTGGGGAAACTCTAACAACTCTCCTTCCACTGGGTTAGACTGTAGTTCTGATAATTGGGGAAACTCTAACAACTCTCCTTCCACTGGGTTAGACTGTAGTTCTGATGATTGGGGAAACTCTAACAACTCTCCTTCCACTGGGTTAGACTGTAGTTCTGATGATTGGGGAAACTCAAACAACTCTCCTTCCACTAGGTTAGACTGTAGTTCTGATAGTGGGGAAACTCTAACAACTCTCCTTCTACTGTGTTAGACTGTAGTTCTGATAGTGGGGATATCTCTAACAACTCTCCTTCCACTGGGTTAGACTGTAGTTCTGATGATTGGGAAACTCTAACTCAGGGGTCTCCAACAGGTAGATTGCCAGCTACCAGTAGCTCACAGCCCACCTATGAGTAGCTCGCTAATCAATCTGAAAGTACACACATTTTGTTAATGTATTCCATCTCAAACAAATCCAAATGTTATCTGCCACATACACGTGTGTTTGGTAGATGTTATTTCGTGAATAACGAAACACTTTCTAGCTCTAACAGTGCAGTCATATCTAACAGTAATAACTAACAATTTCACAACAACACACACAAATATAAAGTAAAGGAATGGAACAAAGAATATATAAATATTGGGCGAGCAATATCAGAGCAGCATAAGACTTAGCAGAATAGGAAAGAATACAGTATATACTGTACATACATACATGAGTAATGCAAAATATGTAAACATTATTCAAATGACCGGTGTTCCAATATTAGTGGCCAGTGATTCCAAGTCTATGAATATAGGGCATATATAGGGGCGGCAGGGTAACCTAGTGGTTAGAGTATTGGACTAGTAACCGAAAGGTTGCAAGTTCAAATCCCTGAGCTGACAAGGTACAAAAATCTGTCGTTTCTGCCCCTGAACAGGCAGTTAACCCACTGTTCCTAGGCTGTCATTGAAAATAAAAATTTGTTCTTAACTGACTTGCCTGGTTAAATAAAGGTAATACAAATATATATATAAAAATATAGGCCTACTACTGTTGTGTTGTCTGCGAACTTGATGATTGAGTTGGAGGCGTGTGTGACCACACAGTCATGGATTTAACGTGGAGTACAGGAGGGGGCTGAGCACGCATCCTTGTGGGGCCCCCGTGTTGAGTATCAGCGAAGTGGAGGTGTTTTTTTCCTACCTCCACCATCTGGGGGCGGCCCGTCAGAAGACCCAGGACCTGGTTGCTGGGTTCAGACCCAGGGCCTCAAGCTTAATGATGAGCTTGGAGGGTACTATGGTGCTGAATGCTAAGCTATAGTCAATGAACAGCATTCTTACATAGGTAGTCCTCTTGTGCAGATGGGATAGGGCAGTGTGCAGTGTGATGGCGATTGCATCATCTGTGGATCTATTGGGGCAGTGTTACGTTCCCCAGTTTATGTGATGTAGTTTGTGTATTTGCATGTGTTTATTTCAGGAAATGGCTTCCTGAAATCACTCAAGCAGCTGATTGGTCGACTCCATGGCTAATTGGAGAGCTGACCCCGCCCCCTCGTCAAGACGCAGCTGTCTCCAATTACCCATTCCATCTGAAGATATATAAATGCCAGTGTTCTGTTCAGGAGGGAGAGATTTTGCTGGAGAGTTTTGCTGGGAGGTCATTGCAGAGATTTTGATAGAGGTTGATTTTGCTGGGAGTTCATTGCTGAGAGTTGGTATGTTTAGTGAGTTTGTTGCTCAGATAGATCTTATTTGATGTCCTTTGTTTCTTAGTTTGTTTGTGAAATTGTTTAATATTCTGTTTCATTTGTTCCCAGGGGGAAGGGGAGGCACCTAGGGAGTGCTTAGGCAAGAGGCCCGGGCATACATATACCCGTAGCATATTCGCTGTCTAGGCACAATAGGTAAGACCTGGGCGGACCACCCCCTGTATTTTGGTTAGGGCACCAGGTGGTGCTAAATTAGGTAAGTAGTGGGTAGGCAGGTAAGATAGTAAATCTCAAAGCCCCCCCCTCTCCTATCTTTGCTTTGGTTCCGTCCAGCCCCTTTTCCCCATATTACCGTGTGAAGGAATAAAGTCCTTGTAAACGGTACCACATTCTGCCTGTTGTCATTCTTACTTGCACCTACAGTCCATACCTTTTTCACTTCACGGAGAGTTTAGTTGTAGCAGGGTGTTGCGTTCCCTCTTCATAGAGGCGTGCGTAACAGGCAGTAAGCACATTTAAGTGGGTCTAGGGTGTCAAGTAAGGTAGAGGTGATATGATACTTGATGAGTCTCTCAAAGCACTTCATGATGATAGAGGTGAGTGCTACGGGGTCGGTTAAAAACACCAGCCAGCTGGTCTGTCCATGCTCAGAGGATGCAGCGCGAATGCTGCAATCTATCAATGATTTCTAGTTGTACCCACTGTGACTATTAAAACCTACCCTAACATCTCCTATATACTTCCTGATAAACTCAGTCACCGTATCGGTATATACATCGATATTGTTCTCGGAGGCTACCCGCATGATCCAAAAACAATCTTGAAGCGTGGATTCAGACTGGTCAGACCAGCGTTGAATAGACCTTAGCTCGGGTACTTCCTTGTTCAGTTTCTGCCAATAAGAAGGGAGGAGAAAAATGGAGTTGTGATCTGATTTGCCAAAGGGAGTTTGGGGGAGGGGCCTTGTAGGCATCTTCAAAAGGGCGAGTAGCAGTGGTCTAGTGGTTTTTTTTTTTTTTCTAAGTGAGTACTACAGTCAATGTGTTGTTAGAACTTCGGTAGAATTTTCCTCAAATTTGCGTTGTTAAAATTAAAATGCCCAGCTACAATAAATGCGGCCTCAGGATATGTGGTTTCCAGTTTGCATAAAGTCTAGTGTAGTTTGAGGGCCGTCGCTGTGTCAGCATAAGGGGGAATATACACGGCTGTGACTATAACAGAATAGAATTCTCCTGGGAGGTAATACGGTCTGCATTTGATTGTGAGGTATTCTAAGTTAGGGAACAAAAAGAACGTGAGTTCCTGTATGTTATCACAATCACACCAGGCTGTATCACATCCGGCCGTGATTGGGAGTCCCATAGAGTGGCGCACAATTGGCCCAGCGTCGTCGGGTTTGGCTGGGGTAGGCCGTCATTGTAAATAAGAATTTGTTCTCAACTGACTTGCCTCATTAAATAAAGGTAAAAAAATATGCAATCAAAGCCACATTGTCATTATCCCCAGTTAGACACTATTGGAACACAATATCTACCAATTAATTTCCAGCAATATTACCCCAGTCTGTCTGTTTGGTGCATTGGGTTTGCCTATCACTCTGTATGTAGTCAGTTAGCGATGCTAATGAAGACACACACCCCCCCCCCACCCACCCCGAAAAAATGTCATGTTAACTGCAAGGTATGTCTATCTGACAGAAAGACATCATAATTATTTGTTTTGCAAACTGTGCCATGACACGTTCTGTAGCAGTAGGCCTAATAGCAAAAACCACGTCTAGACCAACACATCTCTCTCTTTGCTAGATGCTTAAAAGGGAAATACACACAACAAAAATACTCTGATGTGGTTTAACTCAAAAAATGCATTGTTTCTCTATAAACGATTGTAAGTAAAAAATAAAAAAAACAGAAAAAAATATCCCAAACCAGGAAAAAATGTAAACTGAAAATAGAAAATCTAACTTTAATCCACTTTAGAGTTGTTTAACTATTATAAATTAGGGTAGGTTGAGCCCTGAATGCTGATTGGCTGACAGCTCGGGTGTTTGATACCGTATACCACAGGTATGACAAAACATTTATTTTGGCCAATGTACCATGGCTAAGGGCTGTATCCAGGCACTCCTTAAGAACATCCCTTAGGGGGTGTGGCCATATACCACCTCCTGCCTTATTTATTCACAAATTATATTACCATGTGGGCAGAACACACATGTCTTGAACACCACGTACTAAGGGAAGAGTTGCAGGGTAGAAGAGAAGAACTTGTTTATTTTAAATCTTTAAAATAATTTTAAAAAAAATATCAGACCTGGGTTCAAATACTATTTGTTTTATTTCAAATACTTCAGCTGCCCTTAATGGAGCTTGCCTGACTCAATGGAACCAATGGGATAGTCTCAAAAGTCCAAAACTTTCCCGGCACTGGCACAGCGGCCAGTTGTGAGTATTAATTAAGAGTATTTATGATGTAAACTAAGTATATTAGAACCCAGGTCTGGAAGCCTACTCTTTGAATAGAGACCAAACCTATAAAATGAATGCATACACACACACACACACACACACAGTCCTTCATTTCTGCCACAGGACTAGATTGCATGGAGATTCAGTGGAGCATGGAACCTCCGACTGAATACTGGATCAGCTAACACACACACACACACACACACACACACACACACACACACACACACACACACACACACACACACACACACACAGTCAGCAGCTAACAACTCACTCCAAACTCACACACACTGGGTCAGCTAACACACACACACACACACACACACACACACACACACACACACACACACACACACACACACACACACACACACACACACACACACACACACACACACACACACAGTCAGCGAACAACTCACTCCAAACTCACACACACTGGGTCAGCTAACACACACACATACACACACACACACAAACAATCAGCTAACAACTCACTCCGAACTCACACACACTGGGTCAGCTAACACACACACACACACACACACACACACACACACACACACAGTCAGCTAAAAACTCACTCCGAACTCACACACACACTGGGTCAGCTAACAAACTCGTTCCGAACTGACACAGTGGGTTAGGGCTTCATATCAGTCGACAACCCAGAGATAATGAAAACACTGGACTGAGACGGAGTTTGTCTCTTTCACATCAAGTCCAAACCTACAAAATAGCCTCTTGAGTGGTACTCTCAGCCTGTCATATCTGTCTCCGTTTCCTTCTCAGCTCAAATCAAATTTCCCATTGAATCAAAAAAAAAAAAAAAAAAATCCTAAGATGAAAAGAGAAAAAAACCTCTCTCGATTTCTCTCCTATCACGTCACCATCTCTTGAAGGTGGTTCAACATTAAAAGGTTCCCAAGCCGTGCGTGTACCTGGGTATACTTTACCGCGACTCTGTAAGAGTCTAAAGGTCAACGGTGTTCATATGAGTTGTAAAATCTACCCCTGTAAATGACCCTATCTGAGGCGTGTTCCATTAAATGACCCTATCTGTACACTGACCCGTGTTCCATTAAATGACCCTAT
The DNA here is from genome assembly GCF_023373465.1 of Oncorhynchus keta. Classification (NCBI taxonomy): domain Eukaryota; kingdom Metazoa; phylum Chordata; class Actinopteri; order Salmoniformes; family Salmonidae; genus Oncorhynchus; species Oncorhynchus keta. The sequence continues at coordinate 21,375 of NW_026283060.1, read as the reverse complement.
CTGTACACTGACCCGTGTTCCATTAAATGACCCTATCTGTACACTGACCCGTGTTCCATTAAATGACCCTGACTGAGGCGTGTTCCATTAAATGACCCTGACTGAGGCGTGTTCCGTTAAATGACCCTGACTGAGGCGTGTTCCATTACATGACCCTGACTGACCCGTGTTCCATTACATGACCCTGACTGAGGCGTGTTCCATTACATGACCCTGACTGACCCGTGTTCCATTACATGACCCTGACTGACCCGTGTTCCATTACATGACCCTGACTGACGCGTGTTCCATTACATGACCCTGACTGACGCGTGTTCCATTACATGACCCTGACTGACGCGCGTTCCATTAAATGACCCTGACTGAGGCGTGTTCCATTAAATGACCCTGACTGACCCGTGTTCCATTAAATGACCCTGACTGACGCGTGTTCCATTACATGACCCTGACTGACCGTGTTCCATTAAATGACCCTGACTGACGCGTGTTCCATTACATGACCCTGACTGACCCGTGTTCCATTAAATGACCCTGACTGACGCGTGTTCCATTAAATGACCCTGACTGACCCGTGTTCCATTAAATGACCCTGACTGACCCGTGTTCCATTAAATGACCCTGATCCGTCGTATTATCACCTCTGGATTCAACATGCTTCCCGGCAAATGACATCATCAGGACGAGACTACTACTTAAATGATGACCTCAGCCCGTCTCATTACTGCTGAAAGGATATCTGTGGAGGTTTATACTCCGTATTTCCTGCCCATTTGTTAGAAAAGTATTATTTAATGAAGCCTGTGTCCACACACCTGCCTGCCTACAGCGCCGAGAGACAGCGAGAGAAACATGTTTTTATTTTTTATATTTTTTTATATTTGCACATGTATTGAAAATGAAATACAGAAATATCTCATTAACATACACGACATGACCAGAAGTATGTGGACACGTGCTCGTCAAACATCTCATTCCAAAATCAGCTAATTAATATAGAGTTTTGGTCCCTCTTTGCTGCTATAACAGCCTTTCAATCTTCTGTGAAGGATTTCTACCAGATGATGAAACATTGCTCTGTGGACTTGCTTCCATTCAGCCACAAAAGCGCATTAGTGAGGTCAGGTTCTGATGTTGGGCGATTAGGCCCGGCTCGCAGTCGGCGTTCCAATTCATCCCAAAGGTGTTTGATGGGATAAAGGTGAGGGCTCTGTGCAGGCCAGTCAAGTTCTTCCACACCGATCTTGCTGAACCATTTCTGTATGGACCTCGCTTTGTGCACGGGCGCATTGTCATGTTGAAACCGGAACTTTCCCAAACTGTTGCCACAAAGTTGGAAGCACAGAGTCGTCTATAATGTCATTGTTTGCTGTAGCATTAAGATTTCCCTTCCACTGGAACTAAACGGCATAGCTCGAACCATGAAAAACAGCCCCAGACCATTATTCCCCCTCCACCAAATTTTACAGTCGCCACTATGAATTCGGGCAGGTAGCGTTCTCCTGGCATCCATTAAACCCAGATTTGTCTGTCAGATGGTGAAGCATGATTCATCACTCTAGACAATGCGTTTCCACTGATCCAGAGTCGGCGAGTTTTACACCACTCCAGCCGGCTCTTGGTTTCATCAGTCCAGAGAATATTGTTTCTCATGGTCTGAGAGTCCATTAGCTGCCTTTTGGCAAGTTCCTAGCGTGCTATCATGTGCCTTTTACTGAGGAGTGGCTTCCGTCTGGCCACCATAAAGGCCTGCTTGGGGGATTCCTTCAAGAAGTTTCTCCCATTTCCACAGAGGCCATTGCTCAGTTTGGCCGGGCTCTAGGAAGAGTCTTGGTTGTTCCAAACTTCTTCCATTTAAGAATGATGGAGGCCACTGTGTTCTTGGGTACCTTTAATGCTGCAGACAGTTTTTGGTACCCTTCCCCAGATCTGTGCATTGACAGGGTCTGAATACTTGTGCAAATTAGGTATGTTTAAAACAAAATCTTTAATACACTTGCAAAAGTTCTAAAAACGTGTTTTTGCTTTGTCATTATGAGGTATTGTGATGTCATTATGGGGTATTGTGATGTCATTATGGGGTATTGTGATGTCATTATGGGGTATTGTGGTGTCGTTATGGGGTATTGTGATGTCATTATGGGGTATTGTGATGTCATTATGGGGTATTGTGGTGTCGTTATGGGGTATTGTGATGTCATTATGGGGTATTGTGATGTCATTATGGGGTATTGTGTGTAGATCAATGAGAGAAAAAACATTTTTACATTAATTTTAGAATAAGGTTGTAATGTAACAAAATGTGAAAAAGTGAAGGGGTCTGAACACTTTCAGAAATGCATACTGTATAGTGCAAGTATTTAAACAGCTGAGTCAATACTTTGTAGAAGCACTTTTGCCAGCAAATACAGCTTTGAATCTTTGTGGGTATGTCTCTATCAGCTTTGCACATCTGGATTTGGGGATTTTCTCCTATCTCTCCTTGCAGATTGTCTCAAGGTCTGTTAAGTTAGATGGGGAGCTAGCGGTGAACAGCATTCTTCAAGCCTTTCCACATATTCTCAAAGGGATTCAAGTCTTTGGCAGGGTCACTCAAGGACTTTGGCTGTATGCTTGGGGTTATTGTCCTGTTGGAATATAAATCTTCACCCCAGACTTATGTCGTTTACACTCTGAAGCAGGTTTTCATCAAGGATTTGCCTGTATTTGTCTCCATTCATTGTGTGCTGTCATGTACCTTTTTCTCAGGAGTGGCTTCCTTCTGGCCACTCTCTCATACAGCCCAGATTGGTGAAGTGCTGCAGATACTGTTCTCCTTCTGGCAGGTTCTCCTAGCTCAGCCGAGGAACTCTGTTGTTCTGTCAGTGTGGTCATTGGGTTCTTGGTCATCTCCCTGACCAAGGTCTTTGTTGCCAGGCTGCTCGGTTTGGTTGGACAGCCAGGTCTTGGCAGAGTATGTGTAGTTCCATATTTTTTCCATTTCCTAATGATGAAGACCACTGTGCTCTTGGAAACTTTCAACACTCTAGACATTGTTTTATAACCTTCCCCAGATATATCCCTCGTCCCCATAGGAGAACACTTTGAATACCTATTTTTGGTTCCAAGTAGAACCCTTTCCACAGAGGGTTCTACATGGAACCCAAAGGGTTCTACCCGGAACCAAAAATGGTGTTCCTATGGAGACAGCCGACAAACCCTTTTTCGGAACACCAACCCTTTTTCCTAAGAGTGCACTGTTGTAGTTTGGTCCCCATTGGCTGAGGATGAGGGAGGGGGTCACCATTATGTAGGAATTATGTTAAAAATAATAAACTACACTAACAATCTCAAAATGGTGACTAAAATACAATAGGCCCTGTGTCTCTCTAGGCATGTCTAGGCAACAGGCCCTGTGTCTCTCTAGGCAACAGGCCCTGTGTCTCTTTAGGCATGTCTAGGCAACAGGCCCTGTGTCTCTCTAGGCAACAGGTCCTGTGTCTCTCTAGGCAACAGGCCCTGTGTCTCTCTAGGCAACAGGCCCTGTGTCTCTCTAGGCAACAGGCCCTGTGTCTCTCTAGGCATGTCTAGGCAACAGGCCCTGTATCTCTCCTGTGTCTCTCTAGGCAACAGGCCCTGTGTCTCTCCTGTGTCTCTCCAGGCAACAGGCCCTGTGTCTCTCCTGTGTCTCTCTAGGCAACAGGCCCTGTGTCTCTCCTGTGTCTCTCTAGGCAACAGGCCCTGTGTCTCTCCTGTGTCTCTCTGGGCAACAGGCCCTGTGTCTCTCCTGTGTCTCTCTAGGCAACAGGCCCTGTGTCTCTCCTGTGTCTCTCTCTAGGCAACAGGCCCTGTGTCTCTCTGTGTCTCTCTAGGCAACAGGCCCTGTGTCTCTCCTGTGTCTCTCTAGGCAACAGGCCCTGTGTCTCTCTAGGCATGTCTAGGCAACAGGCTCTGTGTCTCTCCTGTGTCTCTCTAGGCAACAGGCCCTGTGTCTCTCTAGGCATGTCTAGGCAACAGGCCCTGTGTCTCTCCTGTGTCTCTCTAGGCATGTCTTGGCAACAGGCCCTGTGTCTCTCCTGTGTCTCTCTAGGCAACAGGCCCTGTGTCTCTCCTGTGTCTCTCTAGGCAACAGGCCCTGTCTCTCTCTAGGCCTGTCTCAACAGGCCCTGTGTCTCTCCCTCCTGTGTCTCTCTAGGCAACAGGCCCTGTGTCTCTCCTGTGTCTCTCTAGGCAACAGGCCCTGTGTCTCTCCTGTGTCTCTCTAGGCAACAGGCCCTGTGTCTCTCCTGTGTCTCTCTAGGCAACAGGCCCTGTGTCTCTCTAGGCCTGGCTAGGCAACAGGCCCTGTGTCTCTCCTGTGTCTCTCTAGGCAACAGGCCCTGTCTCTCTCTAGGCCTGTCTAGGCAACAGGCCCTGTGTCTCTCCCTCCTGTGTCTCTCTAGGCAACAGGCCTGTGTCTCTCTAGGCCTGTCTAGGCAACAGGCCCTGTGTCTTTCCAGTGTCTCTAGGCAACAGGCCCTGTGTCTCTCTAGGCCTGTCTAGGCAACAGGCCCTGTATCTCTCCTGTGTCTCTCTAGGCAACAGGCCCTGTGTCTCTCCTGTGTCTCTCCTGTGTCTCTCTAGGCAACAGGCCCTGTGTCTCTCCTGTGTCTCTCTAGGCAACAGGCCCTGTGTCTCTCCTGTGTCTCTCTAGGCAACAGGCCCTGTGTCTCTCTAGGCCTGTCTAGGCAACAGGCCCTGTGTCTCTCCTGTGTCTCTCTAGGCAACAGGCCCTGTGTCTCTAGGCATGTCTAGGCAACAGGCTCTGTGTCTCCTGTGTCTCTCTAGGCAACAGGCCCTGTGTCTCTCCTGTGTCTCTCTAGGCAACAGGCCCTGTGTCTCTCCTGTGTCTCTCTAGGCAACAGGCCATGTATCTCTCCTGTGTCTCTCTAGGCAACAGGCCCTGTGTCTCTCCTGTGTCTCTCTAGGAAACAGGCCCTGTGTCTCTCTATGCATGTCTAGGCAACAGGCCCTGTGTCCTGTGTCTCTCTAGGCAACAGGCCCTGTGTCTCTCAATTTCAGTGTTCATGAGATACATGATAGATAACAGATTAACACAGAGTAAGTGAGTATCGCCGCTAAAGACTTCATCTGGTTACACGTGTCTTCAGTTCAGGATCATCTATAAGGGGAAACGCCGTGTGCCATACACACACACAGGAGTTCTCAAAGCAGAATGGAATTCACTGCCCTTTTAACCAAATTCAAGCAGAAACTCACCCCCCGAACCTGAATTAACATTTTTTTTTTGCACTTTGCTAGATAAAACAAAAAAGGCAAGAACAACACACCCAGATTCTAATGTAAATCAACTCAATTTAAATGATAGGAGCGAACCGATGTCGCTCAACTTTGAACTATTCACATTCCGACAGACAAAATAACAGTTTCCCTGTAAAAAAGTTAATACATCCATAGTACAATAAAACATAAATTCATAAATGTTTCTGAATTCTGAAACCATCTAAAAAGAGCCCATTTAATTCAACCAGTGACATTAATTTAGTCATTTTCATCTGTCTTCACATCTCCAACGGTGTCCTTGTGCCCAAGGTTCTGTGGGAACATCCCTCCCCGTAGAAAACCGCAGATAAGGTGTGTTTGACCTCTGTGACAAACCACTCCGTGGTCAGCCACCTAAACAATGTCATAAATGAGGATTGCATCATCACGCTGGGTCTCGGCGTCCGCAAGTCCCGGTCACCGGTGTCACCTTCTGTCATTCCTCCACGACACAACGGTGGTACCTTCTATAGACAGGTGTGCTCAAGGACGATCAAGGGAAATTGGATGCACTTGAGCTCAATTTCAGGGCGGTAGGGTAGCCTAGTGGTTAGAGTGTTGGACTAGTAACCGGAAGGTTGCAAGTTCAAATCCCGAGCTGACAAGGTACAAATCTGTCGTTCTGCCCCTGAACAGGCAGTTAACCCACTGTTCCTAGGCCGTCATTGAAAATAAGAATTTGTTCTTAACTGAATTGCCTTGTTAAATAAAGGTAAAATATATATATACATATATACCCACTAAATCATTTGTGTTAAGGTACCCACTAAATCGTGAGCCTATAATCCAGAATTACACTGTTGACACAGAGGCTCTACTCGGAAGTCCACTTTATGCAGCTCACCCTGCACTATCAGCTCCAATGTAAATAACATGAGCATGTCTACTTCTGATAAGCTTCCCAGTAAAAGCATTAAAAACAATCAAGCAACCCTGAAAAGTGCCAAAAAAATAGCCCACATTAACATATGTAGCCTAAGAAAAACAAGGTCCATGAAAAAAGTTTTGTAGTGATTCATATGTTGTTGACGTAAAGAATATGTGTTTGTCTGTGGTGTGTAATGAGGAGCAAACAAACGCTGCACTGGACACATTTATGAAATTGCTTATTCCAGTTACTAATAAGCATGGACTCATTAAGAAAATTACAGCAAAATTGGATTGATGAGGAATTGAACATTTGTATGATTGAAAGGAATGAGGCAAAAGTTATGGCAAATAAGTCTGGCAGCAAACGTACTGCAAATTAAGAAATCATGTGACTAAACAAAAAATGTTAAAACTATACTATGAAACAAAGATCAATTATATAAAGAATGATAGTAAAAGAGCCAACTCGGCTCCATCATTCATTGAATCAGATGTCTTATTCATCACTGATATTGCCAGCTACTTTAAATACTTTTTCATTGCTAAGATAAGCAAACTTAGGGATGACATGCTAGCAACAAACACAACACATCCAAGTATATCTGACCAAATTATGAAAGAAATTAATTGTACTTTTGAATTCCGTAAAGTCAATGTGGAAGAGGGGGAAAAGTATTGTTGTCTATCAACAATGGCAAGCCACCGGGGTCTGACAATCTGGATGGAAAATTACTGAAGATAATAACGGACGATATTGCCACATCTTCAATTTAAGCCTACTAGAGAGCGTGTGCCCTCAGGCCTGGAGGAAGCTAAAGTCATTCCTCTACCTAAGACTCAAATAGCCGACAAATCAGCCTGTTACCAACCCTTAGTAAACTTCTGGAAAAAATGGTGTTTGACCAGATACAATGCTATTTTACAGTAAACAAATTGACAACAGACTTTCTGCGCTACATCCTTAAACATTCTAATTTATGTTTTAATTAACACAAAGTCGAAAGAAGGTTTCTTATGGCTCAATAATACTGACAAATGGTGCTGATTGTACACCTCTGCGCAGTCCCACATAGTGACATCTGCCATTCCATATCGAGACAAACATGCAACAGCTCTGTGACAATTTTAGATTTCCTCGATTCCTTGCTTCCTATTTCAGTGCCTCTTTAATAAACCCCCATTGAAGGAGAGGACCCAAGGTTTCTCTCCTCAGTTCTCCAATGGGGTTTTGTGAAGGATGCGAGTAGAGAGGAAGTGAAGTAGGGAAGGACACTCAACAAGCATAACACTTACACAAATGACAGAGGCATTTATGATAAAATGATTGCGGGGGCTGTTTTGTTAGACTTCAGTGCGGCTTTTGACATTATAGATCATAGTCTTCTTCTGGAAAAATGTATGTGTTATGGCTTTACACCCCCTGCTATAATGTGGATAAAGAGTTACCTGTCTAACAGAACACAGAGGGTGTTATATGGCTTTACACCCCCTGCTATAATGTGGATAAAGAGTTACCTGTCTAACAGAACACAGAGGGTGTTATATGGCTTTACACCCCCTGCTATAATGTGGATAAAGAGTTACCTGTCTAACAGAACACAGTGGGTGTTATGGCTTTACACCCCCTGCTATAATGTGGATAAAGAGTTACCTGTCTAACAGAACACAGAGGGTGTTATGGCTTTACACCCCCTGCTATAATGTGGATAAAGAGTTACCTGTCAAACAGAACACAGAGGGTGTTATGGCTTTACACCCCCTGCTATAATGTGGATAAAGAGTTACCTGTCAAACAGAACACAGCGGGTGTTCTTTAATGGAAGCCTCTCCAACATTATCCAGGTAGAATCAGGAATTCCCCAGGGAGGCTGTTTAGGCCCCTTTCTTTATTCAATCTTTACTAACAACATGCCTTCTTATTAACAACACTATCAACAAGACAGGTCCTACAGGCCCTAGTTTTGTCGCACCTGGACAACTGTTCAGTAGTGTGGTCAGGTGCCACACCGAGGGACGAGGGTCTTGGGAAAATTGCAGTTGGCTCAGAACAGGTCAGCACGGCTGGCCCTTAAAAGTACATGGAGAGAACATTAATGGCATGCATGTCAATCTCTCCTGGGTCAAAGTGGAAGAGAGATTGACTCCATAACTACTTGTATTTGTGAGAGGTGTTGACAAGCTGAAGGTACCGATCTGTCTGTTTAAAATACCAGCACACAACTCAGACACCCATGCATATCCCACAAGACATGCCACCAGAGGTCTCTTCACAGTCCCCAAGTCCAGAGTAGACTATGGGAGGCGCACAGTACTACATAGAGCCATGACTACATGGAACTCTATTCCACAGTACTACATAGAGCCATGACTACATGGAACTCTATTCCACAGTACTACATAGAGCCATGATTACATGGAACTCTATTCCACTGTACTACATAGAGCCATGACTACATGGAACTCTATTCCACAGTACTACATAGAGCCATGACTACATGGAACTCTATTCCACAGTACTACATAGAGCCATGACTACATGGAACTCTATTCCACAGTACTACATAGAGCCATGACTACATGGAACTCTATTCCACAGTACTACATAGAGCCATGACTACATGGAACTATATTCCACAGTACTACATAGAGCCATGACTACATGGAACTCTATTCCACAGTACTACATAGAGCCATGTTGTATTGTTGTGTTGAACATGTTGTGTTGTGGATATCTGGGTTGGCGCCCCCTTGGGTTGTGCCGTGGCGGAGATCTTTGTGGGCTATACTCGGCCTTGTCTCAGGATGGTAAGTTGGTGGTTGAAGATATACCTCTAGTGGTGTGGGGGCTGTGCTTTGGCAAAGTGGGTGGGGTTATATCCTTCCTGTTTGGCCCTGTCCGGGGTGTCCTCGGATGGGGCCACAGTGTCTTCTGACCCCTCCTGTCTCAGCCTCCAGTATTTATGCTGCAGTAGTTTATGTGTCGGGGGGCTAGGGTCAGTTTGTTATATCTGGAGTACTTCTCCTGTCCTATCCGGTGTCCTGTGTGGGGTCACTACTATAACAAGACAACAACAACAGGCTCACTACTATAACAAGACAACAACAACAGGGTCACTACTATAACAAGACAACAACAACAACAGGGTCACTACTATAACAAGACAACAACAACAGGGTCACTACTATAACAAGGTACTCAGTGGAAAACTTGGATGTTCATCTTCATCGGCAGTCTTCTTTTTCTATTGTATGCAGGCATCTAAACGACAGAGTGTTCCCGTACCTGAACAAAACGAGAGAAAGGAGAGGATAGAGAGACAACAGAACGGAAACATTCTGTCTCTCCACACCGAAGCAGACCAGATCGGTATTGAAGCCATTTCCAGTAGACTGGGTCGTGGAATGTGTAGCCAAGCATTGATAATGAGGGAGAGAGCAAACGCAGGCAACATTTACAGACTAAATAAATACATAAAACCCCAAAAGAAAAACAAATGCAAGTGGTCAAAGAACATGTGTTTTATTTCTTTAATTTACCCCCGTGGTGGTTGGTTATTATCTGGGGGCTTTGTGACCCTCGAGTCCTGATATACTGTGTTACTGAATTACCAAGCCTGTAGATGATCACAGCAGGAGGGGAGATTAGAGAGGAAGATGGGGGGAGGTAGAGAGAGAGAGGGAGAGAGAGGGAGAGAGAGAGGGGTGGTGGATTGCACATCTAGAATGAGAGAGAGAGAGAGAGAGAGAGAGAGAGAGAGAGAGAGAGAGAGAGAGAGAGAGAGAGAGAGAGAGAGAGAGAGAGAGAGAGAGAGAGAGAGAGAGAGAGGGAGAGAGAGAGAGAGAGAGAGAGAGAGAGAGAGAGGTGGGGGATTGCACATCTAGAATGAGAGAGGGAGAGAGAGGGGGAGAGAGAGAGAGAGGGGTGGTGGATTGCACATCTAGAATGAGAGAGGGAGAGAGAGAGCGAAATACGTAGAGTGATAAAGGAGGAGCAGAATGGTTTGGCGGTTGATGTGTTTCAATACCTCCCTCCCCAGCAGCACAGTGCCTTCCCCACAGCCCCCTGAGCCCAACGGGTTCCCAGGTGCCCTCTGAGTCAGGCCCCTCCCTCTGGCTGCATCTGCAGTAACAGAACCGGCAACTCAAATGCCACTCTGTTCCACATAAAGGGAATAGGGTGCCATTTGGGCCGAACAGAGATGGCTGTCAGGGAAAGACAGTGGTTCATTTCATAAAACAATTATCGAAGACAGGCAGGCATGTTGCCAGCTAGGCCTGATGTTCCCCTCTCCTCCTCTCCTCCTCTCCTCTCCTCTCCTCCTCTCCTCTCCTCCTCTCCTCTCCTCCTCTCCTCTCCTCCCCCTCTCGTCCTCTCCTCTCCTCCTCTCCTCTCCTCCTCTCCCTCCTCTCCTCCCCCTCTCCTCCTATCCTCTCCTCCCCCCCTCCTCCTATCCCTCCTCCCCTCTCCTCCTATCCTCTCGTCACCTCCCCCTCTCCTCCTCTCCTCACCTCTCCCCTCTCCTCCTATCCTCTCCTCCTCTCTCCCCTCTCCTCCTATCCTCTCCTCCTATACTCTCCTCACCTCCCCCTCTCCTTCTCTCCCTCACCTCCCCCTCTCCTCCTATCCTATCCTCTCCTCCCCCTCTCCTCCTATCCTCTCCTCCCCCTCTCCTCCTATCCTCTCGTCACCTCCCCCTCTCCTCCTCTCCTCCTCACCTCTCCCCTCTCCTCCTATCCTCTCCTCACCTCCCCCTCTCCTCCTCTCTCCCCTCTCCTCCTATCCTCTCGTCCTATACTCTCCTCCCCCTCTCCTTCTCTCCTCACCTCCCCCTCTCCTCCTATCCTATCCTCTCCTCCCCCCTCTCCTCACCTCCCCCCTCTCCTCCCCCTCTCCTCCTCACCTCCCCCTCTCCTCCTTTCTCATCTCCAGAAGAGTGTTACAGAGAGAGAGGGGCTCTGCAGTTGGACTGTATGATTTATACATGAAAGAGGATCCAAAACAGAGTGAATAGCAGCACAGATGAGAGCAGGCCAACACAGCCCCAGTCCACAGCCCCAGTCCATAGCCCCAGTCCACAGTCCCAGTCCACAGTCCCAACACACAGTCCCAGTCCACAGCCCAAGTCCACAGTCCCAACACATATTCCCAACACACATTCCCAGTCCACAGTCCACAGTCAGCTTCACTCTGATATTGTGTACAACTAAACTCAGTATGAGCAGAGCAGTTGCAGCTCTAATCAACGCCCCCTCACTCTGTCACACACACCAACTCTCTTTAAAATAGCTGGCTATTAACACCTCTCAGCGAAGTCACCTGCCAACATTCAAAGCACACATAGCTAGGGTTTTTAAACTGTCCGATATCTGTTTCTATTTCTCATTCTCTCTCTCCCTATCTATCTATCTATCTATCTATCTATCTATCTATCTATCTATCTATCTATCTTGTCTCTCGTTCCCGGTCTTTCGCTCTACTTCTGTCTCGTCTTCATTTGGAGGAACCAGTAAATCAGCAGAGCAGGGATAGTTGGTAGTTTGGTTCAGCTATTGATGCAGCTCTGGAATGGGATCTGTCAGAAAGTCAGGTCAGCTATTGATGCAGCTCTGGAACGGGATCTGTCAGAGAGTCAGGTCAGCTATTGATGCAGCTCTGGAACGGGATCTGTCAGAGAGTCAGGTCAGCTATTGAACCAGACCCATCAGAGAGTCAGGTCAGCTATTGAGCCAGATCCATAAGAGAGTCAGGTCAGCTATTGATGCAGCTCTGGAACGGGATCTGTCAGAGAGTCAGGTCAGCTATTGAACCAGACCCATCAGAGAGTCAGGTCAGCTATTGAGCCAGATCCATAAGAGAGTCAGGTCAGCTATTGAACCAGATCCACGAGACAGCTTGCAGTGAGTGATTTAGGTCCCTGTTAGAAAGACATTCTTGGAAACACAAGCACCCTCGCACATCTCCTGTTATCGTTAAAGAGGCTGTTGTGAAACCACTTCCATATGCGAGACTTCTATTCGTATGAGAGTGGAGGGAGGGTGTGTGGGGGGAGTTGGCAGGGGGTGTGTATGTGTGTGTAGGAGCGTCAGTCCTGCTATGAGAGAGTACATTAACTCACCGCATTCTACCAAACACATCACCAATTTCACACCTGACTGGACGAAAACAATAATTTGTACCATCTGACAGGGCAGAACCTGTCGGTCTAAATCACAGGGCTTGTATGAGAACTGTGTTATGTTAGCCATCATTAAACACAATGTTAAACGCCAGTCTGGAAACAACTACCAAATGTCATGTTGTGATTATTATACTCATGCTCCAGACATGGAATTATTATGTTGAATTATATCAGGATATGGATGTTTGATTTATTTACTTACAACGTAAGTCAATTATGAACAAATTACTATTTTACAACGAAGGCCAACACCGGGCCAAAAGCGGACGACACCGGGCCAAAAGCGGACGACACCGGGCCAAAAGCGGACGACACTGGGCCAAGCGGACGACACTGGGCCAATTGTACGCCGCCCTATGGGACTCCCAATCACGGCCGGTTGTGTTAATTAATTAAATAGTTCATTGCTGTAAATAAATTAAATTCTTTCTTTGGACATATTTGACTGATTTCTTCATTGCTGTTTGACAGTGAAGTTAAATGACAGCTGCAAAATGTAAGGATGGTTTTGTGTTGTTTATTTACCTACACAAATTTCATACAGTTACGAAACTCATTTTACTGTAAAGCTGCAATTGTAAAAATGTGCATAATTGTAAAAGAATTCAGCTGCTTTTTTATAGTTGTAGTAATGTAAACCCCAGAACACCGCGTTAGCGATCTGGACAATTTGTTAAATTTGTTAACCACACAACTGTATTACTGTGATGAAACTTACCGGCTATGAAAAGACAACTGACATTTATATAAATAACAAAATAATAATAATACAATAATATTGTAATAAAAATGACACAAAACAACAGGGAACTATAACAAAAGGAGTGGTAGAGATATGCTGAATGATCGGCTATGAAAAGCCAACTGACATTTACTCCTGAGGTGCTGACTTGCTGCACCCTCGACAACTACTGTGATTATTATTATTTGACCCTGCTGATCATCTATGAACGTTTGAACATCTTGGCCATGTTCTGTTATAATCTCCACCCGGCACAGCCAAAAGAGGACTGGCCACCCCACATAGCCTGGTTCCTCTCTAGGTTTATAATCTCCACCTGGTACAGCCAGAAGAGGACTGGCCACTCGTCATAGCCTGGTTCCTCTCTAGGTTTATAATCTCCACCTGGTACAGCCAGAAGAGGACTGGCCACCCCTCATAGCCTGGTTCCTCTCTAGGTTTATAATCTCCACCCGGCACAGCCAGAAGAGGACTGGCCACTCCTCATAGCCTGGTTCCTCTCTCGGTTTCTTCCTAGGTTCTGGCCTTTCTAGGGAGTTTTTCCTAGCCCCTGTGCTTCTCCACCTGCATTGCTTGCTGTTAGGGGTTTTAGGCTGGGTTTCTGTACAGTTTCTTTGTGACATCGGCTGATGTAAAAGGGCTTTATAAATACATTTGATTTGATATGAGTGTTGTTTGAAGTCCGACAGAGTCATATTAACCCTGTGTTGGGTGAAGTCACCTGTTTGATCACACAACAGTTAGCCTGAAGAGACAGAAATCACACATACTATTAGCCTGCAGAAACAGAGCCACATCTAATAACAAGATAAAAGCCACGTTCTGTCACATGACATCCTGTTACCGTCTAGAGAGAAAAGTCACTCACATTCTGTCACATGACATCCTGTTACTGTCTAGAGAGAAAAGTCACGTTCTGTCACATGACATCCTGTTACCGTCTAGAGAGAAAAGTCACGTTCTGTCACATGACATCCTGTTACCGTCTAGAGAAAAAGTCACGTTCTGTCACATGACATCCTGTTACCGTCTAGAGCGAAAAGTCACGTTCTGTCACATGACATCCTGTTACCGTCTAGAGAGAAAAGTCACGTTCTGTCACATGACACCCTGTTACCGTCTAGAGAGAAAAGTCACGTTCTGTCACATGACATCCTGTTACCGTCGAGAGAAAAGTCACGTTCTGTCACATGACATCCTGTTACCGTCTAGAGAGAAAAGTCACGTTCTGTCACATGACATCCTGTTACCGTCTAGAGAAAAAGTCACGTTCTGTCACATGACATCCTGTTACCGTCTAGAGAGAAAAGTCACTCACATTCTGTCACATGACATCCTGTTACTGTCTAGAGAGAAAAGTCACGTTCTGTCACATGACATCCTGTTACCGTCTAGAGAGAAAAGTCACGTTCTGTCACATGACACCCTGTTACCGTCTAGAGAGAAAAGTCACGTTCTGTCACATGACATCCTGTTACCGTCTAGAGAGAAAAGTCACTCACATTCTGTCACATGACATCCTGTTACTGTCTAGAGAGAAAAGTCACGTTCTGTCACATGACACCCTGTTACCGTCTAGAGAGAAAAGACACGTTCTGTCACATGACATCCTGTTACCGTCTAGAGAGAAAAGTCACGTTCTGTCACATGACATCCTGTTACCGTCTAGAGAGAAAAGACACGTTCTGTCACATGACATCCTGTTACCGTAAATATACTATCCTGCATCCCACTGCTGGCTTGCCTTTGAAGCTAAGCAGTGTTGGTTCTGGTCGGTCCATGGACCAGATGCTGTTGGAGAGCCAGTAGTAGGAGGCTGTCTTCCCTCTGGTCTGAAGATTAAACCCCAATGCCCCAGGGCACCCCTGCGTAGGGTGCCGTGTTTCGGATGGGATGTTAAACGGGTGTCCGGTCTCTCTGCGGACATTAAATAACCCATAGCGATGTTTTCCCCGCTGTCCTGGCCCATTTCCCAATCATGGCCACTTAATCATCCCCAATTCACAATTGGCATATCAGTCCTCACCTCTCCGCCCCGCCAGCTGCTGTGTGGTGAGGTTCTGGCACAAACAAAATGGCCGCCGTCCATCACCCAGGTGCTTGTCACACATGGGTGTGTTTCCACCTGACTGTGTAGAAGCTCTTGGGATTTGGTAGAAAAGTGCTTTATAAATCCAATCCATTATCAGTATTAGTAAGTAAATATGGACACTTGTGCAAAACGTGTTGGGACAAGTGAAATGATGGATGAAAGAGACGGAAGACAACTTGGGACATCTTACTGAACACATCAACTGATCTCTTCTGACGTCTGAAGTATGTGACTCATTCCAGGACAACGTAAACAAAGAGACGTATAACCATCTGACCAGGAAAAACTCCTGTACACAGGGAACAATGATCTGGTCTGTATTGTAAAATACAATGTGACCTCAATGATTTACCTGGTTAAATAACAAAATAATAATAATACAATAACATTGTAATAAAAATGACACAAAACAACAGGGAACAATAACAAGACAACAACAGGGTCACTACTGTAACAAGACAACAACAACAACAGGGTCACTACTATAACAAGACAACAACAGGGTCACTACTATAACAAGACAACAACAACAACAGGGTCACTACTATAACAAGACAACAACAGGGTCACTACTATAACAAGACAACAACAGGGTCACTACTATAACAAGACAACAACAACAACAGGGTCACTACTATAACAAGACAACAACAGGGTCACTACTATAACAAGACAACAACAACAGGGTCACTACTATAACAAGACAACAACAAGAGGGTCACTACTATAACAAGACAACAACAACAGGGTCACTACTATAACAAGACAACAACAACGGGTCACTACTATAACAAGACAACAACAACAAGAGAGTCACTACTATAACAAGACAACAACAACGGGGTCACTACTATAACAAGACAACAACAACAACAGGGTCACTACTATAACAAGACAACAACAACGGGGTCACAATTATAACAAGACAACAACAACAACAGGGTCACAACTATAACAAGACAACAACAACAACAGGGTCACTACTATAACAAGAAAACAACAACAACAGGGTCACTACTATAACAAGACAACAACAACAACAAGAGAGTCACTACTATAACAAGACAACAACAACGGGGTCACTACTATAACAAGACAACAACAACAAGAGAGTCACTACTATAACAAGACAACAACAACAGGGTCACTACTATAACAAGACAACAACAACAACAGGGTCACTACTATAACAAGACAACAACAACAACAGGGTCACTACTATAACAAGAAAACAACAACAACAGGGTCACTACTATAACAAGACAACAACAGGGTCACTACTATAACAAGACAACAACAGGGTCACTACTATAACAAGACAACAACAGGGTCACTACTATAACAAAACAACAACAACAGGGTCACTACTATAACAAGACAACAACAACAACAGGGTCACTACTATAACAAGACAACAACAACAACAACAGGGTCACTACTATAACAAGACAACAACAACAACAGGGTCACTACTATAACAAGACAACAACAGGGTCACTACTATAACAAGACAACAACAACAACAGGGTCACTACTATAACAAGACAACAACAACAACAGGGTCACTACTATAACAAGACAACAACAACAACAACAACAGGGTCACTACTATAACAAGACAACAACAACAACAACAGGGTCACTACTATAACAAGACAACAACAAGAGGGTCACTACTATAACAAGACAACAACAGGGTCACTACTATAACAAGACAACAACAACAACAACAACAGGGTCACTACTATAACAAGACAACAACAACAACAACAACAGGGTCACTACTATAACAAGACAACAACAAGAGGGTCACTACTATAACAAGACAACAACAGGGTCACTACTATAACAAGACAACAACAACAACAGGGTCACTACTATAACAAGACAACAACAACAACAACAGGGTCACTACTATAACAAGACAACAACAGGGTCACTACTATAACAAGACAACAACAACAACAGGGTCACTACTATAACAAGACAACA
Source organism: Oncorhynchus keta (assembly GCF_023373465.1). Classification (NCBI taxonomy): domain Eukaryota; kingdom Metazoa; phylum Chordata; class Actinopteri; order Salmoniformes; family Salmonidae; genus Oncorhynchus; species Oncorhynchus keta. Next base: position 4,202 of record NW_026283060.1, on the reverse strand, counting down.
ACAACAACAACAGGGTCACTACTATAACAAGACAACAACAACAACAACAACAGGGTCACTACTATAACAAGACAACAACAACAGGGTCACTACTATAACAAGACAACAACAACAACAACAACAACAGGGTCACTACTATAACAAGACAACAACAAGAGGGTCACTACTATAACAAGACAACAACAGGGTCACTACTATAACAAGACAACAACAACAACAGGGTCACTACTATAACAAGACAACAACAACAGGGTCACTACTATAACAAGACAACAACAACAACAGGGTCACTACTATAACAAGACAACAACAAGAGGGTCACTACTATAACAAGACAACAACAGGGTCACTACTATAACAAGACAACAACAACAACAGGGTCACTACTATAACAAGACAACAACAACAACAACAGGGTCACTACTATAACAAGACAACAACAGGGTCACTACTATAACAAGACAACAACAACAACAGGGTCACTACTATAACAAGACAACAACAACAACAACAACAGGGTCACTACTATAACAAGACAACAACAGGGTCACTACTATAACAAGACAACAACAACAACAGGGTCACTACTATAACAAGACAACAACAAGAGGGTCACTACTATAACAAGACAACAACAACAACAGGGTCACTACTATAACAAGACAACAACAGGGTCACTACTATAACAAGACAACAACAGGGTCACTACTATAACAAGACAACAACAACAGGGTCACTACTATAACAAGACAACAACAGGGTCACTACTATAACAAGACAACAACAACAACAGGGTCACTACTATAACAAGACAACAACAGGGTCACTACTATAACAAGACAAACACAACAACAGGGTCACTACTATAACAAGACAACAACAACAACAGGGTCACTACTATAACAAGACAACAACAGGTCACTACTATAACAAGACAACAACAGGGTCACTACTATAACAAGACAACAACAACAGGGTCACTACTATAACAAGACAACAACAGGGTCACTACTATAACAAGACAACAACAACAACAGGGTCACTACTATAACAAGACAACAACAACAACAGGGTCACTACTATAACAAGACAACAACAACAACAGGGTCACTACTATAACAAGACAACAACAACAACAGGGTCACTACTATAACAAGACAACAACAACAGGGTCACTACTATAACAAGACAACAACAGGGTCACTACTATAACAAGACAACAACAACAGGGTCACTACTATAAACAAGACAACAACAGGGTCACTACTATAACAAGACAACAACAACAACAACAACAACAGGGTCACTACTATAACAAGACAACAACAGGGTCACTACTATAACAAGACAACAACAGGGTCACTACTATAACAAGACAACAACAGGGTCACTACTATAACAAGACAACAACAGGGTCACTACTATAACAAGACAACAACAGGGTCACTACTATAACAAGACAACAACAGGGTCACTACTATAACAAGACAACAACAGGGTCACTACTATAACAAGACAACAACAGGGTCACTACTATAACAAGACAACAACAACAACAACAGGGTCACTACTATAACAAGACAACAACAGGGTCACTACTATAACAAGACAACAACAACAACAGGGTCACTACTATAACAAGACAACAACAGGGTCACTACTATAACAAGACAACAACAGGGTCACTACTATAACAAGACAACAACAGGGTCACTACTATAACAAGACAACAACAACAACAGGGTCACTACTATAACAAGACAACAACAACAGGGTCACTACTATAACAAGACAACAACAGGGTCACTACTATAACAAGACAACAACAGGGTCACTACTATAACAAGACAACAACAGGGTCACTACTATAACAAGACAACAACAGGGTCACTACTATAACAAGACAACAACAGGGTCACTACTATAACAAGACAACAACAGGGTCACTACTATAACAAGACAACAACAGGGTCACTACTATAACAAGACAACAACAACAGGGTCACTACTATAACAAGACAACAACAACAACAGGGTCACTACTATAACAAGACAACAACAGGGTCACTACTATAACAAGACAACAACAACAACAGGGTCACTACTATAACAAGACAACAACAACAACAGGGTCACTACTATAACAAGACAACAACAACAGGGTCACTACTATAACAAGACAACAACAACAGGGTCACTACTATAACAAGACAACAACAACAACAGGGTCACTACTATAACAAGACAACAACAACAACAGGGTCACTACTATAACAAGACAACAACAAGGTCACTACTATAACAAGTCAACAACAGGGTCACTACTATAACAAGACAACAACAACAGGGTCACTACTATAACAAGACAACAACAACAGGGTCACTACTATAACAAGACAACAACAACAGGGTCACTACTATAACAAGACAACAACAGGGTCACTACTATAACAAGTCAACAACAGGGTCACTACTATAACAAGACAACAACAACAGGGTCACTACTATAACAAGACAACAACAACAGGGTCACTACTATAACAAGACAACAACAACAGGGTCACTACTGTAACAAGACAACAACAGGGTCACTACTATAACAAGTCAACAACAGGGTCACTACTATAACAAGACAACAACAACAGGGTCACTACTATAACAAGACAACAACAACAACAGGTCACTACTATAACAAGACAACAACAACAGGGTCACTACTATAACAAGACAACAACAGGGTCACTACTATAACAAGACAACAACAGGGTCACTACTATAACAAGACAACAACAACAGGGTCACTACTATAACAAGACAACAACAACAACAGGGTCACTACTATAACAAGACAACAACAACAACAACAGGGTCACTACTATAACAAGACAACAACAGCGTCACTACTATAACAAGACAACAACAGGGTCACTACTATAACAAGAGACAACAACAGGGTCACTACTATAACAAGACAACAACAACAACAGGGTCACTACTATAACATGACAAACAACAACAACAGGGTCACTACTATAACAAGACAACAACAGGGTCACTACTAGAACAAGACAACAACAGGGTCACTACTATAACAAGACAACAACAACAGGGTCACTACTATAACAAGACAACAACAACAACAGGGTCACTACTATAACAAGTCAACAACAACAACAGGGTCACTACTATAACAAGACAACAACAGGGTCACTACTATAACAAGACAACAACAGGGTCACTACTATAACAAGACAACAACAACAACAGGGTCACTACTATAACAGACAACAACAACAAGAGGGTCACTACTATAACAAGACAACAACAACAAGAGGGTCACTACTATACAAGACAGCAACAGGGTCACTACTATAACAAGACAACAACAGGGTCACTACTATAACAAGACAACAACAACAGGGTCACTAACAAGACAACAACAACAACAGGGTCACTACTATAACAAGACAACAACAACAACAGGGTCACTACTATAACAAGACAACAACAGGGTCACTACTATAACAAGACAACAACAGGGTCACTACTATAACAGACCCAACAACAACAGGGTCACTACTATAACAAGACAACAACAACAACAGGGTCACTACTATAACAAGACAACAACAGGGTCACTACTATAACAAGACAACAACAGGGTCACTACTATAACAAGACAACAACAGGGTGCTACTATAACAAGACAACAACAGGGTCACTACTATAACAAGACAACAACAGGGTCACTACTATAACAAGACAACAACAACAGGGTCACTACTATAACATGACAACAACAACTACTATAACAAGACAACAACAACAGGTCACTACTATAACAAGACAACAACAGGGTCACTACTATAACAAGACAACAACAGGGTCACTACTATAACAAGACAAACAACAACAGGGTCACTACTATAACAAGACAACAACAGGGTCACTACTATAACAAGACAACAACAACAGGGTCACTATAACAAGACCTTAACAGGGTCACTACTATAACAAAGACAACTGTAGGTCACTACTATAACAAGACAACAACAACAACAGGGTCACTACTATAACAAGACAACAACAGGGTCACTACTATAACAAGTCAACAACAACAACAGGGTCACTACTATAACAAGACAACAACAACAGGGTCACTACTATAACAAGACAACAACAACAGGGCTACCATCAGTTAG
>NW_026283059.1:7500-17296 GCF_023373465.1 Oncorhynchus keta | reverse complement strand
CTAGATAAACACAATTACCTGTTCTTTCCTGACCCATCTAACTTTTACGTGACCCCTCTCCCTGTTGCTACGGTTACCCGCCTATACTGTAGGTCTGTGTGTGCTGCACATAAGACGTGGGCGTGTACTGTTTTTAAAATAAATTATAAATCACCAAATTACCTGAAGACCAGTTATTATAGACTGATTGAAGGGAGGGTTTGAAGACCAGTTATTATAGACTGATTGAAGGGAGGGTTTGAAGACCAGTTATTATAGACTGATTGAAGGGAGAGTTTGAAGACCAGTTACTATAGACTGATTGAAGGGAGAGTTTGAAGACCAGTTACTATAGACTGATTGAAGAGAGAGTTTGAAGACCAGTTACTATAGACTGATTGAAGAGAGAGTTTGAAGACCAGTTACTATAGACTGATTGAAGGGAGGGTTTGAAGACCAGTTACTATAGACTGATTGAAGGGAGGGTTTGAAGACCAGTTACTATAGACTGATTGAAGGGAGGGTTTGAAGACCAGTTATTATAGACTGATTGAAGGGAGGGTTTGAAGACCAGTTACTATAGACTGATTGAAGGGAGGTTTGAAGACCAGTTACTATAGACTGATTGAAGGGAGGGTTTGAAGACCAGTTACTATAGACTGATTGAAGGGAGGGTTTGAAGACCAGTTATTATAGACTGATTGAAGGGAGGGTTTGAAGACCAGTTACTATAGACTGATTGAAGGGAGAGTTTGAAGACCAGTTACTATAGACTGATTGAAGGGAGGGTTTGAAGACCAGTTACTATAGACTGATTGAAGGGAGAGTTTGAAGACCAGTTACTATAGACTGATTGAAGGGAGGGTTTGAAGACCAGTTACTATAGACTGATTGAAGGGAGAGTTTGAAGACCAGTTACTATAGACTGATTGAAGGGAGGGTTTGAAGACCAGTTACTATAGACTGATTGAAGGGAGGGTTTGAAGACCAGTTACTATAGACTGATTGAAGGGAGGGTTTGAAGACCAGTTACTATAGACTGATTGAAGGGAGGGTTTGAAGACCAGTTACTATAGACTGATTGAAGGGAGGGTTTGAAGACCAGTTACTATAGACTGATTGAAGGGAGGGTTTGAAGACCAGTTACTATAGACTGATTGAAGGGAGGGTTTGAAGACCAGTTACTATAGACTGATTGAAGGGAGAGTTTGAAGACCAGTTACTATAGACTGATTGAAGGGAGAGTTTGAAGACCAGTTACTATAGACTGATTGAAGGGAGAGTTTGAAGACCAGTTACTATAGACTGATTCAAGGGAGAGTTTGAAGACCAGTTACTATAGACTGATTGAAGGGAGGGTTTGAAGACCAGTTACTATAGACTGATTGAAGGGAGAGTTTGAAGACCAGTTATTATAGACTGATTGAAGAGAGGTTTGAAGACCAGTTACTATAGACTGATTGAAGGGAGGGTTTGAAGACCAGTTACTATAGACTGATTGAAGGGAGAGTTTGAAGACCAGTTACTATAGACTGATTGAAGGGAGGGTTTGAAGACCAGTTACTATAGACTGATTGAAGGGAGAGTTTGAAGACCAGTTACTATAGACTGATTCAAGGGAGAGTTTGAAGACCAGTTACTATAGACTGATTGAAGGGAGGGTTTGAAGACCAGTTACTATAGACTGATTGAAGGAGAGTTTGAAGACCAGTTACTATAGACTGATTCAAGGGAGAGTTTGAAGACCAGTTACTATAGACTGATTGAAGGGAGAGTTTGAAGACCAGTTACTATAGACTGATTGAAGGGAGAGTTTGAAGACCAGTTATTATAGACTGATTGAAGAGAGAGTTTGAAGACCAGTTACTATAGACTGATTGAAGGGAGGGTTTGAAGACCAGTTATTATAGACTGATTCAAGGGAGGGTTTGAAGACCAGTTACTATAGACTGATTGAAGGGAGGGTTTGAAGACCAGTTACTATAGACTGATTGAAGGAGAGTTTGAAGACCAGTTACTATAGACTGATTGAAGGGAGAGTTTGAAGACCAGTTATTATAGACTGATTGAAGAGAGTTTGAAGACCAGTTACTATAGACTGATTGAAGGGAGGGTTTGAAGACCAGTTATTATAGACTGATTGAAGGGAGGGTTTGAAGACCAGTTACTATAGACTGATTGAAGGGAGAGTTTGAAGACCAGTTACTATAGACTGATTGAAGAGAGGTTTGAAGACCAGTTACTATAGACTGATTGAAGGGAGGGTTTGAAGACCAGTTATTATAGACTGATTGAAGGGAGGTTTGAAGAACAGTTACTATAGACTGATTGAAGGGAGGTTTGAAGATCAGTTATTATAGACGATCGGGAGGGTTTGAATACCAGTTATTATAGACTGATTGAAGGGAGGGTTTGAAGACCAGTTATTATAGACTGATTGAAGGGAGGGTCTGAAGACCAGTTATTATAGACTGATTGAAGGGAGGGTTTGAAGACCAGTTATTATAGACTGATTGAAGGGAGGGTTTGAAGACCAGTTATTATAGACTGATTGAAGGGAGGGTTTGAAGACCAGTTACTATAGACTGATTGAAGGGAGAGTTTGAAGACCAGTTACTATAGACTGATTGAAGGGAGGGTTTGAAGACCAGTTACTATAGACTGATTGAAGGGAGGGTTTGAAGACCAGTTACTATAGACTGATTGAAGGGAGGGTTTGAAGACCAGTTACTATAGACTGATTGAAGGGAGGGTTTGAAGACCAGTTACTATAGACTGATTGAAGGGAGGGTTTGAAGACCAGTTACTATAGACTGATTGAAGGGAGGGTTTGAAGACCAGTTACTATAGACTGATTGAAGGGAGAGTTTGAAGACCAGTTACTATAGACTGATTGAAGGGAGGGTTTGAAGACCAGTTACTATAGACTGATTGAAGGGAGGGTTTGAAGACCAGTTACTATAGACTGATTGAAGGGAGAGTTTGAAGACCAGTTACTATAGACTGATTGAAGGGAGGGTTTGAAGACCAGTTACTATAGACTGATTGAAGGGAGAGTTTGAAGACCAGTTACTATAGACTGATTCAAGGGAGAGTTTGAAGACCAGTTACTATAGACTGATTGAAGGGAGAGTTTGAAGACCAGTTACTATAGACTGATTGAAGGGAGAGTTTGAAGACCAGTTATTATAGACTGATTGAAGAGAGAGTTTGAAGACCAGTTACTATAGACTGATTGAAGGGAGGGTTTGAAGACCAGTTATTATAGACTGATTGAAGGGAGAGTTTGAAGACCAGTTACTATAGACTGATTGAAGGGAGAGTTTGAAGACCAGTTATTATAGACTGATTGAAGAGAGAGTTTGAAGACCAGTTACTATAGACTGATTGAAGGGAGGGTTTGAAGACCAGTTATTATAGACTGATTGAAGGGAGGGTTTGAAGACCAGTTATTAAGGGAGGTAGACTGATTGAAGGGAGGGCTTGAATACCAGTTATTATAGACTGATTGAAGGGAGACTGTTATTATAGACTGATTGAAGGGGAGGGTTTGAAGACCAGTTATTATAGACTGATTGAAGGGAGAGGTTTGGAGACCAGTTACTATAGACTGATTGAAGAGGGTTTGAAGACCAGTTACTATAGACTGATTGAAGGGAGGGTTTGAAGACCAGCTACTATAGACTGATTGAAGGGAGGGTTTGGAAGACCAGTTACTATAGACTGATTGAAGGGAGGGTTTGAAGACCAGTTACTATAGAGACTGATTGAAGGGAGGGTTTGAAGACCAGTTACTATAGACTGATTGAAGGGAGGGCTTGAAGACCAGTATTATAGACTGATTGAAGGGAGGGCTGAAGACCAGTTACTATAGACTGATTGAAGGGAGAGTTTGAAGACCAGTTACTATAGACTGATTGAAGGGAGGGGTTTGAAGACCAGTTACTATAGACTGATTGAAGGGAGGGGTTTGAAGACCAGTTACTATAGACTGATTGAAGGGAGGGCTTGAAGACCAGTTACTATAGACTGATTGAAGGGAGGGTTTGAAGACCAGTTACTATAGACTGATTTAAGGAGAGTTTGAAGACCAGTTACTATAGACTGATTCAAGGGAGGGCTTGAAGACCAGCCGACCAGTTATTATAGACTGATTGAAGAGGGTTTAAAGACTATAGACCGATTGAAGGGACTGATTCAAGTTTGAAGACCAGTTACTATAGACTGATTGAAGGGAGGGTTTGAAGACCAGTTACTATAGACTGATTGAAGGGAGGGTTTGAAGACCAGTTATTATAGACTGATTGAAGGGAGAGTTTGAAGACCAGTTACTATAGACTGATTGAAGGGAGAGTTTGAAGACCAGTTATTATAGACTGATTGAAGGGAGAGTTTGAAGACCAGTTACTATAGACTGATTGAAGGGAGGCTGAAGACTAGTTTTATAAGACCAGTTACTATAGACTGATTGAAGGGAGGGTTTGAAGACCAGTTATTATAGACTGATTGAAGAGAGAGTTTGAAGACCAGTTACTATAGACTGATTGAAGGGAGGGCTTGAAGACCAGTTTGACTGAGGGACCAGTTACTATAGACTGATTGAAGGGAGAGTTTGAAGACCAGTTATTATAGACTGATTGAAGGGAGAGTTTGAAGACCAGTTATTATAGACTGATTGAAGGGAGGGTTTGAAGACCAGTTATTATAGACTGATTGAAGGGAGGGTCTGAAGACCAGTTATTATAGACTGATTGAAGGGAGGGCTTGAAGACCAGTTATTATAGACTGATTGAAGGGAGGGTTTGAAGACCAGTTATTATAGACTGATTGAAGGGAGGGTTTGAAGACCAGTTACTATAGACTGATTGAAGGGAGGGTTTGAAGACCAGTTACTATAGACTGATTGAAGGGAGGGTTTGAAGACCAGTTATTATAGACTGATTGAAGGGAGAGTTTGAAGACCAGTTACTATAGACTGATTGAAGGGAGAGTTTGAAGACCAGTTATTATAGACTGATTGAAGGGAGAGTTTGAAGACCAGTTACTATAGACTGACTGACTGGGAGTTATTAGGCTTTGATTGGTGGAGCATTTAATTTGGACAATCTGTCCTCTACAGCATTGAGTGATTCATGAAACCTAAGAGAGATTAGCTTAGGTTTCCTCCCTTCCGTCCGAGCTCCTCCAAGAAGCCCTCTGATGAGTCTCTGTAAGGGTGAGACATCTCGGCAAGGCTAAGCAGTTCTTAGAGGATACATTAGGGCTCAATGATGTTGATTGATGAGCTCAAGAACCAGCAGCCTGAGAGAATGCGAGGCTGAGAGGGTGAAGGATTATTAGATTGTCTCTCCATCTCTGCAGTCTGAGGGAGAAGGCTTGAAGGGACACCAGGAATTAGAGAGGAGATGCGGAGAGTGGGTTGGGCTGCCAGGGATGGACTAATGGTGTTTTGAAGGCATTGTTTTGGTGGCAATGAGCCAAGGGACTCCAGTCCAAACCACAGGGTGGGTGGTGACCTCCAGTTCAAACCACAGGGTGGGTGGTGACCTCAGTCCAAACCACAGGGTGGGTGGTGACCTCCAGTTCAAACCAGGGTGGGTGGTGACCTCCAGTTCAAAGGTCAGGGTGGGTGGGTGATCTCCAGTTCAAAGGTCAGGGTGGGTGGTGACCTCCAGTTCAAACCATCAGGATGGGTGGTGACCTCCAGTTCAAAGGTCAGGGTGGGTGGTGACCTCCAGTTCAAAGATCAGGATGGGTGGTGACCTCCAGTTCAAAGGTCAGGATGGGTGGTGACCTCCAGTTCAAAGATCAGGGTGGGTGGTGACCTCCAGTCCAAACCACAGGGTGGGTGGAGACCTCCAGTTCAAACCACAGGGTGGGTGGTGACCTCCAGTCCAAACAACAGACCACAGGGTGGGTGGTGTTCTCCAGTTCAAAGGTCAGGGTGGGTGGTGACCTCCAGACCAAACCACAGGGTGGGTGGTGACCTCCAGTTAGTAATGCACTATATAGGGAATAGGGTCTAAAGTAGTGCACTATATAGGGAATAGGGCTCTTGTCTAAAGTAGTACACTATATAGGGAATAGGGCTCTTGTCTAAAGTAGTACACTATATAGGGAATAGGATGCCATTTGGGACAGAAGCCCAGTGGGACTGCTCCGTGGGACCGACCCCGGTCCTTCAGACCTCAAACCCCGACCTCTGCGTAGGGCCCGACCCCGGAGCTCCAGCCCTCAGACCCTGACCTCTCCGTAGGGCCCGACCCCAGAGCTCCAGACCTCACACCCTGACCTCTCCGTAGGGCCCGACCCCCGGAGCTCCAGACCTCAGACCCTGACTTCTCCGTAGGGTCTGACCCCCGGAGCTCCAGACCTCGGACCATGACCTCTCCGTAGGGCCCGACCCAGGAGCTCCAGACCTCAGACCCTGACCTCTCCGTAGGGCCCGACCCCGACCCCGGAGCTCCAGACCTCAGACCATGACCTCTCCATAGGGCCCGACCCCGACCCGGGAGCTCCAGACCTCAGACCATGACCTCTCCATAGGGCCCGACCCCGGAGCTCCAGACCTCAGACCCTGACCTCTCCGTAGGGGCGCGACCACCGGAGCTCCAGACCTCGGACCATGACCTCTCCGTAGGGCCCGACCCCGGGAGCTCCAGACCTCACACCCTGACCTCTCCGTAGGGCCCGACCCCGAGCTCCAGACCTCGAACCATGACCTCTCCGTAGGGCCCGACCCCGGAGCTCCAGACCTCACACCCTGACCTCTCCGTAGGGCCCGACCCCGGAGCTCCAGACCTCGAACCATGACCTCTCCGTAGGGCCCACCCCGGAGCTCCAGACCTCAGACCCTGACCTCTCCGTAGGGACCGACCCCGGTCCTCCAGACCTCAGACCCTGACCTCTCCGTAGGGGCCCATCTGTTCAAGTAGTCGTGCACTAGGACTGACCCCAGTCCTCCAGACCTCACCCGACCCGGCTGGCAGTGGAAACGTCTATTCCTGAAACAGAAAGGAACGGGAACCAACTTTATATTTAGAGGGATCGCTGTCATGGGACCATTTTTTACTGACAGACGGTGAAACATTTTAAAAGGGGGTTCAAAGTTTCACAAGGCTGATAACAATAGAAATAACCAGACCTCAGATGAGATGAGGCGGACATTTTGTTTCTGTCGCCATGGGAGACCATCTTGCATCGGAAGCAAAACAGTGATTTTTGTATTATTTCTTGTAGTCATAGAGATTCAATCAGATCAACAGCAGACACTCATAGCTGACCCGATGTCAGAAGGGAACGTTAAGAGCTGTCAAGTCGGTGAGCAGCTGCTATTGTTATAATTTTTCACGAGGCCACACCGTCCCACTTCAGTTACTAGTTCAGAACAAGAAAGTGTAGACTATATTAAAAAAAGAATGACACGCTCAAAATGTCCTTCCTTAAACAGAATAATGAGGATTTCTAATCAGCCGAATCTAGGTGCAGATTCAATTTCACATTCAACTGTTCAAACTTGTAATCAAGGCTGCATGGGAATTGTATACGCTAAAGCACATTGACGCTGGCTTTCATACTTTTCAAATGATCAGCATGGCTCAAACTGTTTCTCCAATTGTCACTAAATTCAAATAATAATCATGCCTCCTGATATTTTGTCGCCAAGAATCTTTGTGGAAGCAAACAGTGTTAAGTCTTCTTCTCCCCCTCCTCCTCCAGCTCCTCCTCCTCCTCCTCCCTCCTCCTCCACCTCCTTCCTCTCCCCCTCCCCACCTCCTAGTTCCAAGAAAGTCCCCTATCCCACCTCCTCTTCCTCCCCCCTCCACCTCCCTCCATTCAACTCCCAAACTCCTGTAATCCTCCTCCATCCTCCTTCAAAAGCCATTGGATCCTCCTCCTCCTCTTTTCCTCCTCCTCCTCCTGCTCCTCTTCCCCCCACCTCCCTCCCTCCTCCTCCCTCCTCCTCCTCCTCCTCCTCCTCCCTCCTCCTCCACCTCCTTCCCCCCCACCTCCTCTCCTCTCTTCCCCCTCCACCTCCTCTTCCCTCCCCCTCCTCCTCCTCCACCTCCTTCACCTCCTCCTCCCCCTCCACCTCCTCCTCCTCCTCCCTCCTCCTCCACCTCCTTCTCCTCCTCTTCCCTCCCTCCCTCTTCTCCCCCACCTCCTCCACCTCCTCCTCTCCTCCCCCTCCCCCCTCCTCCTCCTCCTCCTCCTCCTCCTTCCCTCCCTCCTCCTCCCACCTCCCCTCCTCCTCCACCTCCTTCCTCCTCCTCCTCTTCCCCTCCACCTCTTCCTCCCCTCCTCCTCCTCCTCCTCCTCCTAGAGACCAGTACAGTACTGAGGCTAAGGCCATCTGTTTACACTGCCATACGGAACGCTCTCTCTAACACATCTGGGTTTTTATCCCAAATTGCACCTATCTGGTGCACTACTTTGGGCCCTATGAACCCTGGTCAAAAGTAGTGCACTATTTAGTAAACAGGGTGGCATTTGGGACGTACATCTGGTCTGCACAGGCAGGGCAGGGCAGGCAGGAAGGAATGCGACCAGGCCCCAGAGCGGAGCCAGAAATAGCCCAGCCACTAAGAGGTGTCCACTGAGCCCTGGTGACCTCTTCAAATCCACTCTGTACTTATACTGCTACAAGGACCTTCAGCTGGCTCTCTGGTCAAGAGGCAGCCGGTCCATCTGGGGAGGGAGGGAAGGAGGGAGGGAGGGAAAGGGTGGTGAGTGAGGGAGGGAGGCAGGGGTGGCAGATTGGGAGGCAGTGGTGCTGGGTTCAGGAGGCAGAGGTGGTGGTGAGGGTTTGGGAGAAGTGTTATGTGTGTGGAGTGGTGATTGCTGGGTCGGGAGGTGGTAGTGGAGGGGAAAGGGGTAATTGCTTGCTGTCTGTCTGTCTGGGGGGCCTATAGGCAGCCTAGCTGGCTGACTTGCTGACTGGGGAGGCATATAGGGGGGGCCTGGCTGGCCGGCTGGCTGTCTAGCTGGCTGGTCGGCTGGCTGGTTAGCTGACTGGCTAGCTGGGGGGATTATAAGAGGCCTGGGGGGCTTATAGGGGTCCTGGCTGGCCGGCTGGCTGGTTAGCTGACTGGCTGGCTGGGGGGGATTATAAGAGGCCTGGGGGGGCTTGTATCTGTCGCCTCCCCAACTCCCATGGCTGAAGGTTGGCTGACCACGTTGAACCCTAATTAAGAGTGCAGACTCTCAGCCAAGCATCGCTCCAAATGTGGCCTCTATTCAGTGAGTTGAATGATCCTTACGTCCTCGACATTGACTGAGCTAGTTGACCTTACACAAGGTGGTCTGACTGGCTAGTTGACCTTACAAGGTGGTCTGACTGAGCTAGTTGACCTTACACAAGGTGGTCTGACTGAGCTAGTTGACCTTACACAAGGTGGTCTGACTGAGCTAGTTGACCTTACACAAGGTGGTCTGACTGAGCTAGTTGACCTTACACAAGGTGGTCTGACTGAGCTAGTTGACCTTACACAAGGTGGTCTGACTGAGCTAGTTGACCTGAGCTAGTTGACCTTACAAAGGAGGTCTGACTGAGCTAGTTGACCTTACACAAGGTGGTCTGACTGAGCTAGTTGACCTTACACAAGGTGGTCTGACTGAGCTAGTTGACCTTACACAAGGTGGTCTGACTGAGCTAGTTGACCTTACACACAAGGTGGTCTGACTGAGCTAGTTGACCTTACACAAGGTGGTCTGACTGAGCTAGTTGACCTTACACAAGGTGGTCTGACTGAGCTAGGACCTTACACTGGCTAGTTGACCTTACACAAGGTCTGACTGAGCTAGTTGACCTTACACA
>NW_026283058.1:0-4636 GCF_023373465.1 Oncorhynchus keta | reverse complement strand
CAAGAAGGTTTGTTGTGTCTGTCAGCGTAGTGTCCAGAGCATAAAGGCGCTACCAGGAGACAGGCCAGTACATCAGGAGACGTGGAGGAGGACGTAGGAGAGCAACAACCCAGCAGCAGGAGGAGCACTGCCAGAGCCCTGCAAAATGACCTCCAGCAGGCCACAAATGTGCATGTGTCTGCTCAAACGGTCAGAAACAGACTCCATGAGGGTGGTATGAGGGCCCGACGTCCACAGGTAGGGGTTGTGCTTACAGCCCAACACCATGCAGGACGTTTGGCATTTGCCAGAGAACACCAAGATTGGCAAATTCACAACTGGCACCTTGTGCTCTTCATAGATGAAAGCAGGTTCAGACTGAGCACGTGACAGACGTGACAGAGTCTGGAGACGCCGTGGAGAACGTTCTGCTGCCTGCAAAATCCTCCAGCATGACCGGTTTGGCGGTGGGTCAGTCATGGTGTGGGGTGGCATTTCTTTGGGGGTCCGCACAGCCCTCCATGTGCTCACAGAGGTAGCCTGACTGCCATTAGGTACCGAGATGAGATCCTCAGACCCCTTGTGAGACCATATGCTGGTGCGGTTGGCCCTGGGTTCCTCCTAATGCAAGACAATGCTAGACCTCATGTGGCTGGAGTGTGTCAGCAGTTCCTGCAAGAGGAAGGCATTGATGCTATGGACTGGCCCGCCCGTTCCCCAGACCTGAATCCAATTGTGCACATCTGGGACTTCATGTCTCGCTCCATCCACCAACGCCACGTTGCACCACAGACTGTCCAGGAGTTGGCGGATGCTTTAGTCCAGGTCTGGGAGGAGATCGCTCGACCATCCGCCACCTCATCAGGAATATGCCCAGGCGTTGTAGGGAGGTCATACAGGCACATGGAGGACACACACACTACTGAGCCTCATTTTGAATTGTTTTAAGGACATCAAAGTTGGATCAGCCTGTAGTGTGGTTTTTCACTTTAAATTTTGAGTGTGACTCCAAATCCAGACCTCCATGGGTTGATACATTTGATTTCCATAGATAATTTGTGTGATTTTGTTGTCAGCACATTCAACTATGTAAAGAAAAAAGTATTTAATAAGAATATTTCATTCATTCAGATCTAGGATGTGTTATTTGTCTAGTTTAAAACCGATGTCAAAGCTGACGTGCAAACCTATATAACGTAGGTACATGACGTAATCACACCACATAAAATGTCGCTACACGTGGAACCTAACCTAGCCCACAATGTCTGCTGTGTGGATCGAGCAGTCAACAAGTCGAGCAGTCATTAGAAAGAGTAAGAACATTTCAGCGAGACAACTCAAAGACGAAATCTATTAACACCAAGATACTGGAATTCATTACCCTTGACAATCCACCATTCTCTGTCGTGGGTGACGTTGGCTTTCGCGACTGGTCTAGCACTGGTACACACTAACGTTACCAAGTGTGCTATTGTTCAGATGTTGCCCTACTGGAGTTACACGGTAATTTCGTCTCTGATATTAGCTTCATGACAAACTATGGAACAGCATTTGGGTCTTTGCATATCAAAAAGATACACGTCAAACGACACAATAACACTATTTGACTCGTTAAAAAAGCTTTTAATTTGACACCTCAAATAACAGTTCTATTATAGAATATTGAGTGTTCTGAAGTTCTGAAAGCACTGTCAAAGCTGTACAAAAAGTCTGCAAATAAGCAAACAAAATCAAATAAATTGTATTTATCATGTGCGCTGAATACAACCGGTGTAGACCTTACAGTGAAATGCTTACTTACAGGCTCTAACCAATAGTGCAAAAAAGGTGTTAGGTGAACAATAGGTAAGTAAAGAAATAAAAACAACAATAAACAGACAGGCTATATACAGTAGCGAGGCTATAAAAGTAGCGAGGCTACATACAGACACCGGTTAGTCAGGCTGATTGCGGTAGCATGTACATGTAGATATGGTTAAAGTGACTATGCAGATATGATAAACAAAGAGTAGCAGCAGCGTAAAAAGAGGGCTTGGAGGGGGGCACACAATGCAAATAGTCTGGGTAGCCATTTGATTACCTGTTCAGGAGTCTTATGGCTTGGGGGTAAAGAATGTTGAGAAGCCTTTTTGTCCTAGACTTGGCACTCCGGTACCGCTTGCCATACGGTAGTAGAGAACAATCTATGACTGGGGTGGCTGGTTTCTTTGACAATTTTTAGGGCCTTTCTCTGACACCCCCTGGTGTAGAGGTCCTGGATGGCCCTATAGGATGTCTCATCGTTGTCTGTGATTGGGCCTACCACTGTTGTGTCGTCTGCAAACTTAATGATGGTGTTGGAGTCGTGCCTGGCCATGCAGTCGTGGGTGAACCGGGAGTACAGGAGGGGACTGAGCAAGCACCCGTGTGGTGCTCCAGTGTTGAGGATCAGCGTGGCAGATGTGTTGCTACCTACCCTCACCACCTGGGGGCGGCCAGTCAGGAAGTCCAGGATCCAGTTGCAGAGGGAGGTGTTTAGTCCCAGGATCCTTAGCTTAGTGATGAGCTTTGAGGGTACTATGGTGCTGAACGCTGAGCTGTAGTCAATGAATAGCATTCTCACATAAGTGTTACACTTAGTCCAGGTGGGAAAGGGTAGTGTGGAGGGCAATAGAGATTGCATCATCTGTGGATCTGTTTGGGCGTGTGGCAAATTGAGAGGGGTCTAGGGTTTCTGGGACAGATGGAGTTGATGTGAGCCATTACCAGCCTTTGGGGTAGCACTTCATGGCCAGCAGAAGGGAGTGTTACGGGTCCGCAGTCATTTAGGCAGGTTGCCTACGTGTTCTGGGGCACAGGGACTATGGTGGTCTGCTTGAAACATGTTGGTATTACAGACTTGATCAGGGACATGTTGAAAATGGTCGGGTGAAGACACCTGCCAGTTGGTCAGCACATGCCCGTGAGCACACGTCCCGTAATCAGTCTGGCCCACGCAGCTTCTTGTGTATGTTGACCTTGTTTGAAGGTCTTACTCACATCAGCTACGGAGAGCGTGATCACACAGTCGTCCCAAACAGCTGATGCGAGCATACAAGTGATTTCGCTCATCTAGTAGGCTAGTGTCACTGGGCAGCTCGCAGCTCTGCTTCGCTTTGTAGTCTAATAGTTTGCAATCCCTGCCAAATAAGACGAGCGGCCGTAGCCGGTGTTGTATGATTCAATCTTAGCCCTGTATTGACGCTTTGCCTGTTTGATGGTTCGTCGCAGGGCATAGCAGAACAATGTGTTTACAATACCGCGCTGGTAATAAATCATTATTTGTTCAACACGCAACTTCTGGGGTAGCTAGCTAGCTTTTTAGGTTTGTACCTAGCTAGCACCAATACAACCAGCCTGAAAACAATGACCAGTAAAAACTGCAGTCATTTTCATTATTCTTAGCAAGGTTTTCGGAATCGTTATGAGCACGTATTAGGTAGGTAGCTAGTTGTTCGCCTATTGAAATTGAACTTGAGTTCATGAAAATAAGCAGCTAGCCAGCTACTTAATCCTGTTGCCCAAAGCTAACGTTATAGCAGCAGCCAGCTAGCTTCACCTGGCGAGTGAGTCTCAACCGGACCGGGTTGTGAAGCTAGCCACAATAAAGATTAGGTACAGCAGTGCAATTTGCAGTTTGACTTCAAAATAAAAGTACCTATTTGAAAGTGATGCAGAAGGTTGTACTGGTGAATCTGCATCATATTTAGACTAGATAATGTTAAACAAGGTTGGAATGTGAAGCAATGAACTGGGGTATCAGTCTACTGGTGACACCCACAGAACACAACTATATGAAGAGATTACTGCAAATGTTAGCGTTGTGGCTCTTATCGCGGGGACTGTGACTGTGTGAATCACCTCCCGAGTCAGCCTATTGTGTGTATTGACATTCATATCGCACTGTACAGCTTTACCTAAGGATTTGGGATCAATGAAATGGGGTATCAGTCTACTCAATACCCAATATATATTTTCCCAACGTCCTCTTCAAAGTTCAGACAAACATCCACGTAGTATTGTTTTCCTCCGAAATAGTGTTCAATACACATAGGTTCACAATAAATGTGGCTCAATTCACAATTGTTTCAGAGTCCCGCAATAAGAGTGACGACACGACTGTCCTCGGTGTCACTGACTAGACTGATACCCCATGTGATTGATCCACAATCCCGAGGTAAGGCTGTACAGTGAAATAAGTGCCCCCAATGCAATTCTACAGTATAATACATCCAGTGTGAATTCAACAGATGTCAAATTAACAAATTATCTTTTGTTGATTTTATATAACATTCAACCTTGTTTACTATGGTCTATTCAATTGTGGCATAATTCTACATTTGTATTACTTGCATCACTGTCAATGACATACTTTTATTTTGAAGGCAAACCCCAAATTCCACTATTGTGGCTAATCCTTATTGTGTCTAGCTTTCCATAAAGTTGAAGTCGGAAGTTTATATACATTTAGGTTGGAGATATTAAAACTCTTTTTCAACCACTCCACAAATTTCTTGTTAACAAATTATAGTTGGTTAGGACATCTACTTGGTGCATGACACAAGGAATTTTCCAACAATTGTTTACAGACAGATTATTTCACTCACTCACAATTCCAGTGGGTCAGAAGTTTACATAC
>NW_026283057.1:30000-80140 GCF_023373465.1 Oncorhynchus keta | reverse complement strand
TAGGGGCTGGGGTATTAGGGAGGGAGTGGGCTGTGGGGTATTAGGGAGGTAGGGGCTGGGGTATTAGGGATGTAGGGCTGGGATATTAGGGGAGCTAGGGGCTGGGGTAATAGGGAGGTAGGGGGCTGGGGGTATTAGGAGGTGAGGGCTGGGGTATTAGGGAGGTAGGGGTATTAGAGGTATGGGCTGGGGTATTAGGAGGTAGGGGCTGGGGTATTAGGGAGGTAGGGGCTGAGGTATTAGGGAGGGATGGGCTGTGGTATTAGGGAGGTGAGGGGCTGGGTATTAGGGAGGAGGGGCTGGGCTATTAGGGATGTAGGGGCTGGGATATTAGGGAGGTAGGGGCTGGGGCATAGGGAGGTAGGGGCTGGGGTATTAGGGAGGTGGGCTGGGGCATATTAGGGAGGTAGGGGCTGGGGTATTAGGAGGTGAGGGGCTGGGGTATTAGGGAGGTAGGGGCTGGGGTATTAGGGAGGTAGGGGCTGGGGTATTAGGGAGGTGAGGGGCTGGGGTATTAGGGGAGGTAGGGGAGGTGAGGGCTGGGGTATTAGGGAGTGGCTGGGGTATTAGGGCTGGGCTGGGTATTAGGAGGTAGGGGCTGGGCTATTAGGGAGGTGAGGGGCTGGGGTATTAGGGAGGTAGGGGCTGGGGTATTAGGGAGGTAGGGGCTGGGGTATTAGGTGGAGGGCAGGGGCTGGGGCATGTAGGAGGGTGAGGGGCTGGGGTATTTGGGAGGTTAGAGGGGCTGGGGTTTTAGGGGAGGTGAGGGGCTGGGGTTAGGGCTGGGGTATTAGGAGGTATGGCTGGGGTATTAGGGAGGTAGGGGCTGGGGGTAGGGGAGGTGAGGGGCTGGGCTATTAGGGAGTAGGGGCTGGGGGCAGGGAGGTGGGGCTGGGGTATTAGGGAGGTGAGGGGCTGGGGTATTAGGGAGGTAGGGGCTGGGGTATTAGGGAGGTAGGGGCTGGGTATTAGGGAGTTAGGGGCTGGGGTATTAGGGAGGTAGGGGGCTGGGGATGGGAACTAGGGGCTGGAGGAGGGGCTGGGTATTAGGGAGGTAGGGGCTGGGCTATTAGGGAGCTGGGGTATTAGGGAGGTGAGGGCTGGGGTATTAGGGAGGTAGGGGCTGGGGTATTAGGGAGGTAGGGGCTGGGGTATTAGGGAGGTAGGGGCTGGGGTATTAGGGAGGTAGGGGCTGGGGTATTAGGGAGGTGGGGGCTGGGGTTTTAGGGAGGTAGGGGCTGGGGTATTAGGGAGGTGAGGGGCTGGGGTATTAGGGAGGTAGGGGCTGGGGTGTTAGGGGTAGGGCTGGGGTATTAGGGAGGTAGGGGCTGGGGTATTAGGGAGGTAGGGGCTGGGGTATTAGGGAGGTAGGGGCTGGGGTTTAGGGAGGTGAGGGCTGGGGGTATTAGGAGTTAGGGCTGGGGTAATAGGGAGCTAGGGCTGGGGTATTAGGGAGGTGAGGGGGCTGGGGTATTAGGGAGAGGTAGGGGCTGGGCTATTAGGGAGGTGACGGGCTGGGGTATTAGGAGGTAGGGGCTGGGAGAGGGACAGACACAATCTGTCTCCTCCGCTGCCTTTCTGGGTAGTAATATTATTTCAATATGGTCAGGAATACCATCTAAGTAATTATGTTAAATGTTCAGAGAAATGAATGAGATGGTTTCTCAGATGCTGAGTCAGTCGATACTAATGTGATCCTGATGAATTATCCTTTACTGGGAAGGAGAATACATGGGTCATAGTTACCAGAAGACAGACTTTTAGAGAACAGTCAGACTTCAAATGATGATCCCTAGATGATAATCTGTGTCTCTTTCTCTCTCTCTCTCTGTCTCTCTCTCTCTCTCTCTCTCTCTGTCTCTCTCTCTGTCTCTCTCTGTCTCTGTCTCTCTCTGTCTCTGTCTCTCTCTCTCTCTCTCTCTCTCTCTCTCTCTCTCTCTCTCTCTCTGTGTCTGTCTCTCTCTCTCTGTCTCTGTCTCTGTCTCTCTCTCTCTCTGTCTCTCTCTCTCTGTCTCTCTCTCTCTCTCTCTCTCTCTCTCTCTCTGTCTCTCTCTCTCTCTCTGTCTCTCTCTGTCTCTCTCTCTGTCTCTCTCTCTCTCTCTCTGTCTCTCTCTGTCTCTCTCTGTCTCTCTCTCTCTCTCTGTCTCTCTCTGTCTCTCTCTCTCTCTCTCTCTCTCTCTCTCTCTCTCTCTCTCTCTCTCTCTGTCTCTGTCTCTGTCTCTGTCCCTGTGTCTCTGTCTCTGTGTGTCTCTCTCTCTCTCTGTCTCTCTCTGTCTCTGTGTCTCTGTTGTCTCTCTCTCTGTCTGTGTCTCTCTGTCTCTGTCTGTCTCTGATCTCTCTGTCTCTATCTGTCTCTGTGTCTCTGTCTCTGTCTGTCTCTGTCGCTCTCTCTCTCTGTTTCCCTCTCCTTGCCCTCTCTCTCTCTCTCTCTCTCTGTAGGGATTTGGAGTTGTATCCACGGGGTTCACATCGACATGAAAAAGAAGTCCGAGCTGGATTTTTAGCCCTCAGGCTAACATGTTGAAGCTCATCAAGTCAGCCAAACAGATGACCAACATGTCCAACCTGTCTGCGTCCAGGATTAATTCCCCCCCAAGCGTGCGGCTGAGTTCATGCACTCGGCGGGGCCCATGATCATGGATATGATGGCTGAGAAAGGTTTTTCTCTCTCAATTTGTTTTTTTTATTCAAACACATTACAACGTCGTTGGATATAAATCCATTTCAAATCATTTAAAACCATTTTTATTTTATTTATTTAACCTTTATTTAACTAGGCAAGTCAGTTATTTTAAATATATATTTTATTTTAAGGTAACTTCATCTACGCCGACAATCGAAGCTACGCCCTAAAGAGGTGATCTACGGCGATACGGGCGACCTCCAGGCGTACCTGGCCAACCGACACAAAGACCACCTGAATAACTACATCTTCCAAGGCGGACAGCACCCTCTGACCCTCAACGAGTCAAACCCAAACTCCGTGGAAGTGGCGGTGAGCGCGGACGCCGCCCAGACCAACGCCAAACCCAGAGGCCTGGAAGAAGTCCGTGGACACACGTGGCAGGGTGTCCCGGGCCCGACATGCTGTCCCCCACCCCGCATCTCCATGAAGACGCCACGATACCTTCCGGAGAAGCAGCTCACTCAGACATCTCTGACTGCTCCAGCCGAGGAGGAGGCGGTTCGTACCAGGACCCAGAAAACAACAAGCACCTGAAGAACAAGGACGGATTAAAAAAAAGACAGTTGACGTCGAAATACCCTAGAGACTGCAGCGAAGTAGAACTGTCCTACTTAAAGACTAAGCAGGGCAGCGGAGGGGGTGGAGGAGTGGGAGGACAGGGACAAGGACAGATCTACACCATAGACTCAGAACTCAATCTCAACTCTGATCCTTTACACTACCGCGAGAGTCGAGGCCTGGCCACCGACGACCTGGACTACCCAGAGATCTACTCTGACCACAACGACAACTACAGGAAGTGTCAGGGATCAGCCAATCATCCACCTCAACTCGTCCCCTGCACCACACCGACGTCGACCTGCTCCCGGACTCGACTTACTCTAAACACTACGGCGTGAAGGATAAGAGCTTGTCCCTGTCGCCCCACGAGACCAACGACCGTTCCAAAACAGACCCACTGCCGTTCTTGTCTGTCCAAGTTCCCTGCCAGTAGCAGCCACACCCCGGGTCACTACACGCCCACAAACACCGCTTCTGTCGCCACGCCGCAGCCGCCGCCGCCCCGCTCGCCCTACAACCGCTGCGAAGCGTGCCTCCACACTGCTAACCTCTACGACATCAGCGAAGACCAGCTGCTCCAGGACGCCCTGCTGACCAACCAGGGAATGCATCAACATCAGGACGAGATGTTCGGCCACTACTGGCCTCAGACGGACGGTCCGCATGTCCAGAAGAGAAACCGCTTGATGTCCCGCCAACACTCGTTCGACAACATCATGCTGGAGAAGCCTAAAGAAATAGATCTGGGGCGTCCGGCTCGCTCCGTCAGCCTCAAAGAGAAAGACCGCTGCTTCCGGGATGATTCTCCCACGCCAACCTGTTCAGCGTCCGCCAGGCCGACAGCCAAGTTGGGCTCCAGGTCGATGCTGTTCAACCTGGAGGAGAACAAACGGAGCAAGTCGCTGTACCTCGAACACGGCTCTGACAACCCCTTCATGGCGTTCTTCGCTGAGGGACGACGCGCCGTCCACGGACGCAGCTCCTCCGACATTTACAAACAGCTGGGAGGAGGAGGAGGAGGAGGGCTCAAAACATCGCAACGCAACGAAAACAATCTGAGATCCTCTCGGTCAAATCCGCCGTTCCTACTGCTCCCCCGACGGAGGACGGATACCAGCCAATGACATGTACATTACAGAGCATGTGATGCCTTATGTAGCCAATAAGACAAGTTCTTACTCAGCCGCACCGCGAGGGGTACTAAACTCAGCCCAGTTCAGCAATAGACGGGTTTATAAGAAGATACCCAGTCTGGAGTCAGACGTTTAATTCACTTAATGATTATAATTATTAGTAGGTTATTACGAAGTCTTTCTGCTGTGTTTTATTATAGTTTATAACTATCTACTATCCACTTAGGATGCCATAGACACACTTATTCTTCTTCTTCTGCTACTACAACTACTACTACTCACATGTTAAGCCAGATATACGTACCAGGGGAGTTGAAGCTCTCTCTCTCTGCTGATCTCTCTGTTCCTTCCAAGGGAGTTTAAGCTCTCTCTCTACGAATCTCTATGTTCCTTCCAGGGGAGTTGTAGACCTCTCTCTCTCACTACTGATCTCTATGTTCCTTCCAGGGGAGTTGTAGACCTCTCTCTCTCACTACTGATCTCTCTGTTCCTTCCAGGGGAGTTGAAGCTCTCTCTCTACTAATCTCTATGTTCCTTCCAGGGGAGTTGTAGACCTCTCTCTCTCACTACTGATCTCTATGTTCCTTCCAGGGGAGTTGTAGACCTCTCTCTCTCACTACTGATCTCTCTGTTCCTTCCAGGGGAGTTGTAGTGAGAGGTTAGGCCCGTCATACGATTCATGGACAGACAGACAGACAGACAGACAGACAGACAGACAGACAGACAGACAGACAGACACACAGACAGACAGACAGACAGACAGACAGACAGACAGACAGACAGACAGACAGACAGACAGACAGACAGACAGACAGACAGACAGACAGACAGACAGACAGACAGTAGGAGAGGAATAAGGAGAGAGAGAAAGAGAGGAGGAATCAGGAGAGAGAGAGAGAGAGAGGAGGAGAAGTAATCAGGAGATAGAGAGATAGAAAGGAGGAGGAATCAAGAGAGAGAGATAGAGAGGAGGAGGAATCAGGAGAGAGAGATAGAGAGGAGGAGGAATCAGGAGAGTGATCGAGAGGAGGAGGAATCAGGAGAGAGAGAGATAGAGAGGAGGAGGAATCAGGAGAGAGATAGAAAGGAGGAGGAATCAAGAGAGAGAGATAGAGAGGAGGAGGAATCAAGAGAGAGATAGAGAGGAGGAGGAATCAGGAGAGTGATCGAGAGGAGGAGGAATCAGGAGAGAGAGAGATAGAGAGGAGGAGGAATCAGGAGAGAGAGATAGAGAGGAGGAGGAATCGGGAGAGAGATAAATAGAGAGGAGGAGGAATCAGGAGAGAGAGAGATAGAGAGGAGGAGGAATCAGGAGAGAGAGATAGAGAGGAGGAGGAATCAGGAGAGAGAGATATAGAGTGGAGGAGGAATCAGGAGAGTGATCGAGAGGAGGAGGAATCAGGAGAGAGAGAGATAGAGAGGAGGAGGAATCAGGAGAGAGAGAGATAGAGAGGAGGAGGAATCAGGAGAGAGAGATAGAAAGGAGGAGGAATCAGGAGAGAGAGATAGAAAGGAGGAGGAATCAAGAGAGAGAGATAGAGAGGAGGAGGAATCAGGAGATAGAGATAGAGAGGAGGAGGAATCAGGAGAGAGAGATAGAGAGGAGGAGGAATCAGGAGCGAGAGATAGAGAGGAGGAGGAATCAGGAGAGAGAGAGATAGAAAGGAGGAGGAATCAGGAGAGAGAGATAGAAAGGAGGAGGAATCAAGAGAGAGAGATAGAGAGGAGGAGGAATCAGGAGATAGAGATAGAGAGGAGGAGGAATCAGGAGAGAGAGATAGAGAGGAGGAGGAATCAGGAGCGAGAGATAGAGAGGAGGAGGAATCAGGAGAGAGATAGAGAGGAGGAGGAATCAGGAGAGAGAGAGATAGAGAGGAGGAGGAATCAGGAGAGAGAGATAGAGAGGAGGAGGAATCAGGAGCGAGAGATAGAGAGGAGGAGGAATCAGGAGAGAGATAAATAGAGAGGAGGAAGAATTAGGAGAGAGAGAGGAGGAATCAGGAGAGAGAGAAATAGAGAGGAGGAGGAATCAGGAGAGAGAGAGGAGGAGGAATCAGGAGAGAGATAGAGAGGAGGAGGAATCAGGAGAGAGAGAGATAGAGAGGAGGAATCGGGAGAGAGAGAGGAGGAGGAATCAGGAGAGAGAGATAGAGAGGGGGAGGAATCAGGAGAGATAGAGATAGAGAGGAGGAGGAATCAGGAGAGAGAGATAGAGAGGAGGAGGAATCAGGAGAGAGAGAGATATAGAGGAGGAGGAATCAGGAGAGAGAGAGATATATATAGAGGAGGAGGATTCAGGAGAGACATAGAGAGGATGAGGAATCAGGAGAGACATAGAGAGGAGGAGGAATCAGGAGATAGAGATAGAGAGGAGGAGGATTCAGGAAAGAGAGATAGAGAGAAGGAGGAATCAGGAGAGAGAGAGTTAGAGAGGAGGAGGAATCAGGAGAGAGAGAGAGAGAGAGAGAGAGAGAGAGAGAGAGGGAATCAGGAGAGAGAGATAGAGAGGAGGAGGAATCAGGAGATAGAGATTGAGAGGAGGATAAGGAATCCGGAGAGCGAGAGATAGAGAGGAGGTGGAATCAGGAGAGAGAGAGATAGAGAGGAGGAGGAATCAGGAGAGAGAGAGAGAGAGAGAGGAGGAGGAATCAGGAGAGAGAGAGATAGAGAGGAGGAGGAATCAGGAGAGAGAGAGATAGAGAGGAGGAGGAATCAGGAGAGAGAGATAGAGAGGAGGAGGAATCAGGAGAGAGATAGAGAGGAGGAGGAATCAGGAGAGAGAGAGATAGAGTGGAGGAGGAATCAGGAGAGAGATAGAGAGGAGGAGGAATCAGGAGAGAGAGAGATAGAGAGGAGGAGGAATCAGGAGAGAGATAGAGAGGAGGAGGAATCAGGAGAGAGAGAGATAGAGTGGAGGAGGAATCAGGAGAGAGATAGAGATGAGGTGGAATCAGGAGAGAGAGAGATAAAGAGGGGGAGGAATCAGGAGAGAGAGAGAGGAGGTGGAATCAGGAGAGAGAGAGATAGAGAGGGGGAGGAATCAGGAGAGAGAGAGATAGAGGAGGAGGAATCAGGAGAGATAGAGAGGAGGAGGAATCAGGAGAGAGAGATAGAGAGGAGGAGGAATCAGGAGAGAGATAGAGAGGAGGAGGAATCAGGAGAGAGATAGAGAGGAGGAGGAATCAAGAGAGAGAGATAGAGAGGAGGAGGAATCAGGAGAGAGATAGAGAGGAGGAGGAATCAGGAGAGAGAGATAGAGAGAAGGAGGAATCAGGAGAGAGAGAGAGAGGAGGAGGAATCAGGAGAGAGAGGTAGAGAGAAGGAGGAATCAGGAGAGAGAGAGATAGAGAGGAGGAGGAATCAGGAGAGAGATAGAGAGGAGGAGGAATCAGGAGAGAGAGAGAGAGGAGGAGGAATCAGGAGAGAGATAGAGGTAGAGAGAAGGAGGAATCAGGAGAGAGAGAGATAGAGAGGAGGAGGAATCAGGAGAGAGATAGAGAGGAGGAGGAATCAGGAGAGAGATAGATAGAGAGGAGGAGGAATCAGGAGAGAGAGATAGAGAGGAGGAGGAATCAGGAGAGAGAGAGATAGAGAGGAGGAGGAATCAGGAGAGAGATAGAGAGGAGGAGGAATCAGGAGAGAGATAGAGAGGAGGAGGAATCAGGAGAGAGATAGAGAGGAGGAGGAATCAGGAGAGAGATAGAGAGGAGGAGGAATCAGGAGAGAGATAGAGAGGAGGAGTAATCAGGAGAGAGAGGTAGAGAGAAGGAGGAATCAGGAGAGAGAGAGATAGAGAGGAGGAGGAATCAGGAGAGAGAGAGATAGAGAGGAGGAGGAATCAGGAGAGAGATAGAGAGGAGGAGGAATCAGGAGAGAGATAGAGAGGAGGAGGAATCAGGAGAGAGATAGAGAGGAGGAGGAACCAGGAGAGAGATAGAGAGGAGGAGGAATCAGGAGAGAGATAGAGAGGAGGAGGAATCAGGAGAGAGAGATAGAGAGGAGGAGGAACCAGGAGAGAGAGAGAGAGGAGGAGGAATCAGGAGAGAGAGATAGAGAGGAGGAGGAATCAGGAGAGAGAGAGATAGAGAGGAGGAGGAATCAGGAGAGAGATAGAGAGGAGGAGGAATCAGGAGAGAGAGAGATAGAGTGGAGGAGGAATCAGGAGAGAGAGAGAGAGATGAGGGGGAATTAGGAGAGAGAGAGAGATAGGATGTGGACAGTTGGAAGGGAGGAGGGGGGCTTGGATCTGGAATTGGCTTCTCCTTCCCCCTCCTCCTCACTCCTCCCTCCTCCTCCCCTCTGTTCCCCCTATTAGTCTGTCTAGCTAGTCTACAGCTCTGTGACTTGATAAACAGAAGGACAGACAGACAGACAGGGAGACAGACAGGGAGACAGACAAGACAGGGAGGTAGCCGTAGTGTAGCCCAACCCAGGGGGAGAGAAGAAGAGGGGGAAGGAGAGGAGAGGAGAGGAGAGGAGAGGAGTCAGCCTGAAAGAGAGAAGGAGAGGAGAGGAGAGGAGTCAGCCTGACAGAGAGAGGAGAGGAGGGGTAGGACAGGGGGAGACAGACAGCCTGACAGATGGTTGGTGTTTGATGTGGCCACTACGCCTCTTATCATGACAAATATGGCCACCAGCATATCTGGCAGGGAGAGAGGAAGATGAGAGAGCGAGAGAGAGAGAGAGAGAGAGACAAAAAATAGAGAAGAGGAGAGAGAGAAGAGAAGACAGAGAGACAAGGTAGAGAGACAAGAGAGAGAGAGATGAGAGAGAGAGACAAGGTAGAGAGACAAGGGAGAGAGAGATGAGAGAGAGAGAGACAAGGTAGAGAGACAAGAGAGAGAGAGACGAGAGAGAGAGAGAGACAAGGTAGAGAGACAATGGAGAGAGAGACGAGAGAGAGAGAGAGACAAGGTAGAGAGAGAGAGAGAGAGAGAGAGAGAGAGAGAGAGAGAGAGAGAGAGAGAGAGAGAGACAAGGTAGAGAGACAAGAGAGAGAGACGAGAGAGAGAGAGAGAGAGAGAGACAAGGTAGAGAGACAAGAGAGAGACGAGAGAGAGAGACAAGGTAGAGAGACAAGAGAGAGAGAGAGAGAGACAGAGAGAGAGACAAGGTAGAGAGACGAGAGAGAGAGAGACAAGGTAGAGAGACAAGAGAGAGAGAGAGACAGAGACAGAGAGAGAGACAAGGTAGAGAGACGAGAGAGAGAGAGACAAGGTAGAGAGACAAGAGAGAGATAAGAAATATAGAAGAGGAGAGAGACAAGGTGGAGAGAGCTTACAACAGAGAGCAGGAAGAAGTCGGTCCTGGTTTGACAGGTCTCGGGAAGAGTGATGGCTGGATAGAGCTAGTTTAGTGAGAGCTGGGTAGATCTAGTTTAGTGAGGGCTGGATAGATCTAGTTTAGTGAGGGCTGGGTAGATCTAGTTTAGTGAGAGCTGGGTAGATCTAGTTTAGTGAGGGCTGGGTAGATCTAGTTTGGTGAGGGCTGGATAGAGCTAGTTTAGTGATGGCTGGGTAGATCTAGTTTAGTGAGGGCTGGGTAGATCTAGTTTAGTGAGGGCTGGATAGATCTAGTTTAGTGAGGGCTGGATAGAGCTAGTTTAGTGAGGGCTGGATAGATCTAGTTTAGTGAGGGCTGGATAGATCTAGTTTAGTGAGGGCTGGGTAGATCTAGTTTAGTGAGAGCTGGGTAGATCTAGTTTAGTGAGGGCTGGGTAGAGCTAGCTTAGTGAGGGCTGGGTAGAGCTAGCTTAGTGAGGGCTGGGTAGAGCTAGCTTAGTGAGGGCTGGGTAGAGCTAGCTTAATGAGGGCTGGGTAGAGCTACCTTAGTGGTGGCTTGATAGAGCTAGCTTAGTGAGGGCTGTGTAGAGCTAGCTTAGTGGTGGCTTGATAGAGCTAGCTTAGTGGTGGCTTGATAGAGCTAGCTTAGTGAGGGCTGGGTAGAGCTAGCTTAATGAGGGCTGGGTAGAGTTAGCTTAGTGAGGGCTGGGTAGAGCTAGCTTAGTGAGGGCTGGGTAGAGCTAGCTTAATGAGGGCTGGGTAGAGCTAGCTTAGTGGTGGCTTGATAGAGCTAGCTTAATGAGGGCCGGGTAGAGCTAGCTTAGTGCGGGCTGGGTAGAGCTAGCTAAGTGAGGGCTGGGTAGAGCTACTGTAGCTTAGTGAGGGCTGGGTAGAGCTAGCTAAGTGAGGGCTGGGTAGAGCTAGCTTAGTGAGGGCTGGGTTGAGCTTGCTGAGGGGTACGCTTGGTCAGAAATGGGCTGTGGGATTTGTAGTTTATACACTTTGGGAGTTGTAGTTTATAAAAACGTGTGTTTACAGGTGAACGGAAAACCTGCCGGTGAGGGATTCTGGGTATTTTTGATTAGTGACTGCACATAGAAAATATAGCAACCTTGCTTTTTTTTTATTTTTATTCTCTTAAAACTAAATTTAGTTTTAACGTAATAATAACCCCTTATTTCAGATCTTTTATCCTCCTTACATCTTTCGAAGTTATAATGTTTTAAATATTCACTCAGCTTAATTATTTAGCATGTGTTATATTCAGGGTGTGGTTGGCACCACTTTGTTCAACTCTAAATGAACGCTGGTCTCGTTGACTGTCAACGGAGAGAGGGGATTAACCAATCAGCAATCAGAGGAGAAAATAACCCTGAGTTCTAGTAACAGTTTTGGATTCTGCTACTTCTTCTTCTCCCCTCAAACAAAAAGAGGAGGAGGAGGAGGAGGGGGGTGGCCAGAGAGCGAGAGACCAAACCCCCCCGGACTGCGTGCCGAACGTTCCGCCTTCCCACGCCGCCGAACGCTCCGAACGATCTCTTCTCAACTCGCCACCGGACAGAGCTGGCGTGTTTTATTTTTTTTTGTCTTTCTATCCCCTTGGAAACAGGGTACTTCCGAATCTCCACGACAACACGTTGTGTTGCTATCGGACTACGACGACAACGACTATTTTTTTTTTTTGTAATTCGAAAAACTGTTTTGTGTGTCTGGCGGTCAGTCCTCTTAGAGTCTGTCTCCGTCTTGTCTCCTCCACCCCCAACCTCGGGACTGAGGACTGCTGGAGGAAACCTCGGGGGTGTGTGTGTGTGTGTGTGTGTGTGTGTGTGTGTGTGTGTGTGTGTGTGTGTGTGTGTGTGTGTGTGTGTGTGAACGTGTGTGTGTGTGTGAGGATATGTCTCTATTGTCTTCATCATCTGTCTGTCTGGTAAACAGCATGATAAAACCTTGACGCTTGAATTGTTTTTTTACTTTGGTGTTTTCAACCTAAACCACCGCCGCTAACACACACACACACACACACAGATATCTACACACACACACACACACACACACACACACACACACACACACACACACACACACAGATATCTACACACACACACACACACACACACACACACACACACACACACACACACACACACACACACACACACACACACACACACACACACACACACACACACACAGACACACAAACACACAGACACACGTATGTAGCATCGTACTGTACAAAACTACATCAAACCCTCTCAGCAACTCATGTGACTCTTTTTTGATTGGTTGATTTATTATATCGAATCAAAAATACCTCAGGATGGTTTTGTGTGTTTTCGACGTGAGCGACGCGATACAACAACACACACGCTAAATCACCCCCTCCCCCAGAGATATAGAAGCTGCTAAATCACCCCCTCCCCCAGAGATATAGAAGCTGCTAAATCACCCCCTCCCCCCCAGAGATATAGAAGCTGCTAAATCACCCCCTCCCCCCAGAGATATAGAAGCTGCTAAATCACCCCCTCCCCCAGAGATATAGAAGCTGCTAAATCACCCCCTCCCCCCAGAGATATAGAAGTCTGGCGGTCACCCCCTCCCCCCAGAGATATAGAAGCTGCTAAATCACCCCCCTCCCCCCCAGAGATATAGAAGCAAATCACCCCCTCCCCCCAGAGATATAGAAGCTGCAAATCACCCCCCCTCCCCCCCAGAGATATAGAAGCTGGGCAATCACCCCCCCTCCCCCAGAGATATAGAAGCTGCTAATCACCCCCTCCCCCAGAGATATAGAAGCTGCTAAATCACCCCTCCCCCCAGAGATATAGAAGCTGCTAAATCACCCCTCCCCCCAGAGATATAGAAGCTAAACCACCCCCTCCCCCAGAGATATAGAAAAATCACCCCCTCCCCCCAGAGATATAGAAGTTTCACCCCTCCCCCCCAGAGATATAGAAGCTGCTAAATCACCCCCTCCCCCCCAGAGATATAGAAGCTGCTAAATCACCCCCTCCCCCAGAGATATAGAAGCTGCTAAATCACCCCTCCCCCCCCCAGAGATATAGAAGCTAGCAATCACCCCTCCCCCCAGAGATATAGAAGCTGCAAATCACCCCCTCCCCCCAGAGATATAGAAGCTGCTAAACCCCCTCCCCCCAGAGATATAGAAGCTTCGTCATTCAGCTTCTTCTTCACATGTTTACTTGTCCAAGTTCTTCCAGATTCTCTGTTACAAGGAGAGAGAGAGGAAGAGGAGGGAACAGAGAGAGAAGAGGGGGATGGGAGAGGAAAGAAGAGGGGGACGAGAGAGAGGAAAAGGGGGAAAGAGAGGGACGGAGAGGGGGAACGAGAGAGAGGGAAGAGGGGGATGGGAGAGGGACGGAGAGGGGAACGAGAGAGGAAACGAGAACGAGAGAGAGGAAGAGGAGGGATGAGGGGAAGAAGAGGGGGACGAGAGAGAGAGGGGAAAGAGAGGGACGGAAAGGGGGAACGAGAGAGAGGAAGAGGAGGGATGAGAGGGAAGGCAGGGATGGGTGATGGGATGAGTTGTAGTAAGGAGGAGGATGAAGGAGAGAGAGGAAGAGGATGGATGATGTCAAGGCGAGGCAGAGCACACTTCTCTAAACGGTACACGTCACTGATACCGATGATGATGGGGATGATGGTGATGATGGAAGGATGACAGCTTTCACGGAACTCAGTCAATCGCTCATCTGAAACACTGCAGTATTCCTCATCTCCTTTCACGGACTCTCTCTCTCTCTCACTCTCTCTCTCTCTCTCACTCTCTCTATCTCTCTCTCTGTCTGGTGAAACACTGCAGTATAGCCTCCTCATCTCCCCTCTCTCTCTCTCTCTCTCTCTCTCTCTCTCTCTCTCTCTCTCTCTCTCTCTCTCTCTCTCCATCTCTCTCTCTCTCCATCTCTCTCTCCATCTCTGTCTCTCTCTCTCTCTCTGTCTCTCTCTCTCTCTCTCTCTCTCTCTCTCTCTCTCTCTCTCTCTCTCTCTCTCTCTCTCTCTGTCTCTCTCTCTCTCTCTCTCTCTCTCTCTCTCTCTCTCACTCTCTCTCTCTCTCATCTCTCTCCTCTCCATCTCCATCTCTCTGTCTCTCTCTCTCTCTCTGTCTCTCTCTGTCTCTGTAGTAGTGGCTGCAGATCACACACAACACTGTCATATCACTGTAATGACTCCAGACTCCAGACAGTCTCCCCTTTTCATCTGTCGGTCTCTCTTTCTCTCCTCTCGCCCTGGGGATAGTCTCTTCAGTTTACCCACCGTTGACCAGCCCCTTCCCCACTCCTCTTCCTCCTCCTCCTCCACCTCCTCCTCCTCCTTCTCTCTTCCTCCTCCTCAGTCATCTGTTTTTCTTATCCTACTCTACATAATATTATTGTTCATCATATGTTAAAACACTTCAATGTCTATCTTCTATGCTGCCTGAATGGGGCTGACAGGTTGGCATTATGCACATGTAAAAATATCAAGCTCTCTCCAAAACACTTTAATAGCGTTTTAATGAACTCATAAGAGAGAAAAAAAACATGTATTCTAATTTATTATTAATTTTGGGGGTGGGTGGGGGGGGGAAGGGGGAGCTTCTCGTTTTATCTAAAATTATATTATCATTTTTTTTTTCATAGAAACTGTTATTTTTAATTTTGTTGCTGTCTTTTGTCTTATTGTGATGGAAAAAACCATCTCCTGCTCTTTTAATGGTAAAATGTATTTTAATGACGTTTCAATGATAAATAATAATGAGGTAATGGCATGCAACCCCTGATGTAAACACTTCTACTGCTTCTCCTTTTTTAATAATCACCCACTGATGCTTTTGTAACAGGTGTGATGATGATGATGATGAAGATGATGATAATGACGATGATGATGGTGATGATGGTGGTGGTGATGATGGTGGTGATGATGAAGATGATGATGATGATGATGATGATGATGATGATGATGATGATGATGATGCTGTTTTGGGGAGAAGGCAAAGCTTTGACCCCCGCCCCCCTCCAGACTGACTTACAACCCTATTGGCTGATGAGTCACTATCTCCACTCCGCTCGTGCTACTGGGGTCAGGGGTCAGGGCTTTGCCAGGTAAGGTGGACTTCCTTTTGCTCATTCCCCTGACGGCGGCAGGTGAAAAAATATCACCAGCTCTGCTTTTTCTTTCCTTACCCTTCCCACCTGTAACCAGGAAGTTGACCTGCGTAACCAGGAAGTTGACCTGCGTAACCAGGAAGTTGACCTGTGTGTAAATGAGCCCTTTCCAAAGATATGACATCCTCTTTCTTCATTGTTTGCTGTAAAGAATAGATGCTTTTTTTCTTCTTTTTTTAAAATTAACGATAATATTTCCTCATGAGACGAAGGAACTATTTTGAATATTAAACACCTGTAATAAATCGCTTGTAAATTCATAATCAAAAATACATGAGAATTATAATTCTAAAGAGTTTTAAAAAAAAGGATATTTTTTTGTGTGTGAATTTCACAAGGAGTTGTGTGTACAGTGCACTGGGTTTTCTTCCTCTGTAGAGATTCTGAGTAGAATAAAATATCACCA
This sequence comes from Oncorhynchus keta, assembly GCF_023373465.1. Lineage (NCBI taxonomy): Eukaryota > Metazoa > Chordata > Actinopteri > Salmoniformes > Salmonidae > Oncorhynchus > Oncorhynchus keta. The sequence continues at coordinate 64,907 of NW_026283057.1, read as the reverse complement.
TTCACAAGGAACTGTTCTGGAACCTCAACTAACAGACTATCTATCTGTGCTTTAAGACTGGGGTGGAGGGGAGGAGGGTGGGGAGGTGTGGGGGGAGGGGGAGGCAGGGCAGAAACAGGGAGGGAGGAAGGGGAAGGAGGGAGGAGAGGGAGGGAGGGAGGGCAGAAACAGGAAGGGGGAGGGGGAGAGAGGGCAGAAACAGCGAGGGAGGGAGGGAGAGAGAAGGGGGAGGGAGGGCTGAAACAGGGAGGGAGGAGGGGAGGGAGGGAGGAGGGGGAGGGAGGGCAGAAACAGGGAGGGAGGAGGGGGAGGGAGGGAGGAGGGGGAGGGAGGGCAGAAACAGGGAGGGAGGAGGGGGAGGGAGGGCAGAAACAGGGAGGGAGGTGGGGGGAGGGAGGGCAGAAACAGGGAGGGAGGGAGAGGGAGGGGAGAAACAGGGAGGGAGGGAGAGGGAGGGAGGGCAGAAACAGGGAGGGAGGGAGAGGGAGGGGAGAAACAGGGAGGGAGGGAGAGGGAGGGAGGGCAGAAACAGGGAGGGAGGGAGAGGGAGGGGAGAAACAGGGAGGGAGGGAGAGGGAGGGCAGAAACAGGGAGGGAGGGAGAGGGAGGGGAGAAACAGGGAGGGAGGGAGAGGGAGGGGAGAAACAGGGAGGGAGGGAGAGGGAGGGAGGGAGGGCAGAAACAGGGAGGGAGGGAGGGCAGAAACAGGGAGGGAGGGAGGGCAGAAACAGGGAGGGAGGTTGGAGGACGTTGGTTAAAGTTGATGTTGGGATCCATGTTACAGAGAAAACACACTTCCAGACGACCAACTCAATACAAGTCGTCCCTGAAGACCAGAGATCACACCAGACAGATGACACCACACAGACTTCAATAATCTACGTCGGTAGAGGACCTCCATTCCCACATGGAGCGACGTGAGCACGTTATGCCATCTACTAAAACCGCACACTTCAGCTCCGAGGATCATGGGATTAATTATTGTGCTTGGCAATAGTTAATAAAAAAAACAGTTTTAATTAACCTTATTCCAAACCTCGAACAGATACTTTGGGATTTGGGGAATAACATTATTGTATGTTTAACTGTTCAGTCATTTCCTGTTTTAGCAACATCAACACTTAGCTACTATCTCTTCACCAACAGACAGGTTATCGACCCCTCAACCCCCCCAAACACAGGACAAACATTAAACAGTGAGGTGCTACTATCTCTTCACCAACAGACAGGTTATCGACCCCTCAACCCCCCCCCCCCCAAACACAGGACAAACATTAAACAGTGCTACTATCTCTTCACCAACAGACAGGTTATCGACCCCTCAACCCCCAAACATTAAACAGTGCTACTATCTCTTCACCAAAAGACAGGTTATCGACCCCTCAACCCCCAAACATTAAACAGTGCTACTATCTCTTCACCAACAGACAGGTTATCGACCCCTCAACCCCCCCAAACACAGGACAAACATTAAACAGTGCTACTATCTCTTCACCAACAGACAGGTTATCGACCCCTCAACCCCCCCAAACACAGGACAAACATTAAACAGTGCTACTATCTCTTCACCAACAGACAGGTTATCGACCCCTCAACCCCCCAAACACAGGACAAACATTAAACAGTGCTACTATCTCTTCACCAACAGACAGGTTATCGACCCCTCAACCCCCCCAAACACAGGACAAACATTAAACAGTGCTACTATCTCTTCACCAACAGACAGGTTATCGACCCCTCAACCCCCCAAACACAGGACAAACATTAAACAGTGCTACTATCTCTTCACCAACAGACAGGTTATCGACCCCTCAACCCCCCCAAACACAGGACAACCATTAAACAGTGAGGTGATACTATCTCTTCACCAACAGACAGGTTATCGACCCCTCAACCCCCCCAAACACAGGACAAACGTTAAACAGTGTAGTGAGAGTGTGAGATCTTGTTGCTGGAACAGTCCAATAAAATGGTTGGATGTTGGAGGGTATTTTACAATGTGGATATGATGCACTGTCTAACAGGTACGTTTGGATCATGACCCTGTGTGGAGGAGTGGGACTAGGAGGAGGAGGTGGTCTAGTGGAGTGGGACTAGGAGGAGGAGGAGGTCTAGTGGAGTGGGACTAGGAGGAGGAGGTGGTCTAGTAGTGGAGTGGGACTAGGAGGAGGAGGAGGTCTAGTAGTGGAGTGGGACTAGGAGGAGGAGGAGGTCTAGTAGTGGAGTGGGACTAGGAGGAGGAGGAGGTCTAGTGGAGTGGGACTAGGAGGAGGAGGTGGTCTAGTAGTGGAGTGGGACTAGGAGGAGGAGGAGGTCTAGTAGTGGAGTGGGACTAGGAGGAGGAGGTGGTCTAGTGGAGTGGGACTAGGAGGAGGAGGAGGTCTAGTGGAGTGGGACTAGGAGGAGGAGGTGGTCTAGTAGTGGAGTGGGACTAGGAGGAGGAGGAGGTCTAGTGGAGCGGGACTAGGAGGAGGAGGAGGTCTAGTGGAGTGGGACTAGGAGGAGGAGGTGGTCTAGTAGTGGAGTGGGACTAAGAGGAGGAGGTCTAGTAGTGGAGTGGGACTAGGAGGAGGAGGTGGTCTAGTAGTGTAGTGGGACTAGGGAGGAGGAGGTCTAGTAGTGGAGTGGGACTAGGAGGAGGAGGTGGTCTAGTAGTGGAGTGGGACTAGGAGGAGGAGGTGGTCTAGTATTGGAGTGGGACTAGGAGGAGGAGGTGGTCTAGTAGTGGAGTGGGACTAGGAGGAGGAGGTGGTCCAGTAGAGGAGTGGGACTAGGAGGAGGAGGTGGACTAGTAGTGGAGTGGGACTAGGATGAGGAGGTGGTCTAGTAGTGGAGTGGGACTAGGAGGAGGAACATGTCTAGTATTGGAGTGGGACTAGGAGGAGGAGGTGGTCTAGTATTGGAGTGGGACTAGGAGGAGGAGGTGGTCTAGTAGTGGAGTGGGACTAGGAGGAGGAGGTGGTCTAGTAGTGGAGTGGGACTAGGAGGAGGAGGTGGTCCAGTAGAGGAGTGGGACTAGGAGGAGGAGGTGGACTAGTAGTGGAGTGGGACTAGGAGGAGGAGGAGGTGGTCTAGTAGTGGAGTGGGACTAGGATGAGGAGGTGGTCTAGTAGTGGAGTGGGACTAGGAGGAGGAGGTGGTCCAGTAGAGGAGTGGGACTAGGAGGAGGAGGTGGACTAGTAGTGGAGTGGGACTAGGAGGAGGAGGTGGTCCAGTAGAGGAGTGGGACTAGGAGGAGGAGGAGGTGGTCTAGTAGTGGAGTGGGACTAGGATGAGGAGGTGGTCTAGTAGTGGAGTGGGACTAGGAGGAGGAGGTGGTCTAGTAGTGGAGTGGGACTAGGAGGAGGAGGTGGTCTAGTAGTGGAGTGGGACTAGGAGGAGGAGGTGGTCTAGTAGTGGAGTGGGACTAGGAGGAGGAGGTGGTCCAGTAGAGGAGTGGGACTAGGAGGAGGAGGTGGACTAGTAGTGGAGTGGGACTAGGAGGAGGAGGTGGTCCAGTAGAGGAGTGGGACTAGGAGGAGGAGGAGGTGGTCTAGTAGTGGAGTGGGACTAGGATGAGGAGGTGGTCTAGTAGTGGAGTGGGACTAGGAGGAGGAGGTGGTCTAGTAGTGGAGTGGGACTAGGAGTAGGAGGTGGTCTAGTAGTGGAGTGGGACTAGGAGGAGGAGGTGGTCTAGTAGTGGTGTGGGACTAGGATGAGGAGGTGGTCTAGTAGTGGAGTGGGACTAGGAGGAAGAGGTGGTCTAGTAGTGGAGTCAGACTAGGAGGAGGAGGTGGTCTAGTAGTGGAGTGGGACTAGGAGGAGGAGGTGGTCTAGTAGTGGAGTGGGACTAGGAGGAGGAGGAGGTCTAGTAGTGTAGTGGGACTAGGATGAGTAGGTGGTCTAGTAGAGGAGTGGGACTAGGAGGAGGAGGAGGAGGTCTAGTAGTGGAGTGGGACTAGGAGGAGGAGGTGGTCCAGTAGAGGAGTGGGACTAGGAGGAGGAGGTGGTCTAGTAGAGGAGTGGGACTAGGAGGAGGAGGTGGTCCAGTAGAGGAGTGGGACTAGGAGGAGGAGGTGGTCTAGTAGTGGAGTGGGACTAGGAGGAGGAGGAGGAGGTCTAGTAGTGTAGTGGGACTAGGAGGAGGAGGTGGTCTAGTAGTGGAGTGGGACTAGGAGGAGGAGGTGGTCTAGTAGTGGAGTGGGACTAGGAGGAGGAGGAGGAGGTCTAGTAGTGTAGTGGGACTAGGAGGAGGAGGTGGTCTAGTAGTGTAGTGGGACTAGGAGGAGGAGGTGGTCTAGTAGTGGAGTGGGACTAGGAGGAGGAGGTGGTCTAGTAGTGGAGTGGGACTAGGAGGAGGAGGTGGTCTAGTAGTGGAGTGGGACTAGGAGGAGGAGGTGGTCTAGTAGTGGAGTGGGACTAGGAGGAGGAGGTGGTCCAGTAGAGGAGTGGGACTAGGAGGAGGAGGAGGTGGTCTAGTAGTGGAGTGGGACTAGGATGAGGAGGTGGTCTAGTAGTGTAGTGGGACTAGGAGGAGGAGGTGGTCTAGTAGTGTAGTGGGACTAGGAGGAGGAGGTGGTCTAGTAGTGTTGTGGGACTAGGAGGAGGAGGTGGTCTAGTAGTGGAGTGGGACTAGGAGGAGGAGGTGGTCTAGTAGTGGTGTGGGACTAGGATGAGGAGGTGGTCTAGTAGTGGAGTGGGACTAGGAGGAAGAGGTGGTCTAGTAGTGGAGTGAGACTAGGAGGAGGAGGTGGTCTAGTAGTGGAGTGGGACTAGGAGGAGGAGGAGGAGGTCTAGTAGTGGAGTGGGACTAGGAGTAGGAGGTGGTCTAGTAGTGGAGTGGGACTAGGAGGAGGAGGTGGTCTAGTAGTGGAGTGGGACTAGGAGGAGGAGGTGGTCTAGTAGTGGAGTGGGACTAGGAGGAGGAGGTGGTCTAGTAGTGGAGTGGGACTAGGAGGAGGAGGTGGTCTAGTAGTGGAGTGGGACCAGGAGGAGGAGGTGGTATAGTAGTGGATTGGGACTAGGAGGAGGAGGTGGTCTAGTAGTGTAGTGGGGCTAGGAGGAGGAGGAACATAGTCTAGTAGTATTATTATTAGTAGTAGTATTAGTATTATTATTAGTGGCAGTAGTATTATTAGTAGTATTACTAGTAGTAGTAGTGGTAATAGTATTGGGTTATAAGACCTTTAGTTTGGGTTATAAGACCTTTAGTTTGGGTTATAACAACTCAAGACCTTTAGTTTGGGTTATAACAACACAAGACCTTTAGTTTGGGTTATAACAACACAAGACCTTTAGTTTGGGTTATAACAACACAAGACCTTTAGTTTGGGTTATAACAACAAGACCTTTAGTTTGGGTTATAACAACACAAGACCTTTAGTTTGGGTTATAAGACCTTTAGTTTGGGTTATAACAACAAGACCTTTAGTTTGGGTTATAACAACACAAGACCTTTAGTTTGGGTTATAAGACAACACAAGACCTTTAGTTTGGGTTATAACAACACAAGACCTTTAGTTTGGGTTATAACAACACAAGACCTTTAGTTTGGGTTATAAGACCTTTAGTTTGGGTTATAACAACACAATACCTTTAGTTTGGGTTATAACAACACAAGACCTTTAGTTTGGGTTATAATAACACAATACCTTTAGTTTGGGTTATAACAACACAAGACCTTTAGTTTGGGTTATAACAACACAAGACCTTTAGTTTGGGTTATAACAACACAATACCTTTAGTTTGGGTTATAACAACACAATACCTTTAGTTTGGGTTATAACAACACAATACCTTTAGTTTGGGTTATAACAACACAAGACCTTTAGTTTGGGTTATAACAACACAAGACCTTTAGTTTGGGTTATAACAACACAAGACCTTTAGTTTGGGTTATAACAACACAAGACCTTTAGTTTGGGTTATAAGACCTTTAGTTTGGGTTATAACAACACAAGACCTTTAGTTTGGGTTATAAGACCTTTAGTTTGGGTTATAACAACACAAGACCTTTAGTTTGGGTTATAACAACACAAGACCTTTAGTTTGGGTTATAACAACACAAGACCTTTAGTTTGGGTTATAACAACACAAGACCTTTAGTTTGGGTTATAAACACAACACAATAAGACCTTTAGTTTGGGTTATAACAACACAATACCTTTAGTTTGGGTTATAACAACACAAGACCTTTAGTTTGGGTTATAAGACCTTTAGTTTGGTTATAACAACACAAGACCTTTAGTTTGGGTTATAACAACACAATACCTTTAGTTTGGGTTATAACAACACAAGACCTTTAGTTTGGGTTATAACAACACAAGACCTTTAGTTTGGGTTATAAGACCTTTAGTTTGGGTTATAACAACACAAGACCTTTAGTTTGGGTTATAACAACACAATACCTTTAGTTTGGGTTATAACAACACAAGTTTGGGTTATAACAACACAAGACCTTTAGTTTGGGTTATAAGACCTTTAGTTTGGGTTATAACAACACAAGACCTTTAGTTTGGGTTAAGACCTTTAGTTTGGGTTATAACAACACAAGACCTTTAGTTTGGGTTATAACAACACAAGACCTTTAGTTTGGGTTATAAGACCTTTAGTTTGGGTTATAACAACTCAAGACCTTTAGTTTGGGTTATAACAACACAAGACCTTTAGTTTGGGTTATAACAACACAATACCTTTAGTTTGGGTTATAACAACACAAGACCTTTAGTTTGGGTTATAAGAACACAAGACCTTTAGTTTGGGTTATAACAACACAAGACCTTTAGTTTGGGTTATAAGACCTTTAGTTTGGGTTATAACAACACAAGACCTTTAGTTTGGGTTATAACAACACAATACCTTTAGTTTGGGTTATAACAACACAAGACCTTTAGTTTGGGTTATAACAACACAAGACCTTTAGTTTGGGTTATAACAACACAAGACCTTTAGTTTGGGTTATAACAACACAAGACCTTTAGTTTGGGTTATAAGACCTTTAACACAAGACCTTTAGTTTGGGTTATAACAACACAAGACCTTTAGTTTGGGTTATAACAACACAAGACCTTTAGTTTGGGTTATAAGACCTTTAGTTTGGGTTATAACAACACAAGACCTTTAGTTTGGGTTATAACAACACAAGACCTTTAGTTTGGGTTATAACAACACAAGACCTTTAGTTTGGGTTATAACAACACCTTTAGTTTAGTTTGGGTTATAACAACACAAGACCTTTAGTTTGGGTTATAACAACACAAGACCTTTAGTTTGGGTTATAACAACACAAGTTTGGGTTATAAGACCTTTAGTTTGGGTTATAACAACACAAGACCTTTAGTTTGGGTTATAACAACACAAGACCTTTAGTTTGGGTTATAAGACCTTTAGTTTGGGTTATAACAACACAAGACCTTTAGTTTGGGTTATAACAACACAAGACCTTTAGTTTGGGTTATAAGACCTTTAGTTTGGGTTATAACAACACAAGACCTTTAGTTTGGGTTATAACAACACAAGACCTTTAGTTTGGGTTATAAGACCTTTAGTTATAACAACACAAGACCTTTAGTTTGGGTTATAACAACACAAGTTTGGGTTATAACAACCAAGACCTTTAGTTTGGGTTATAACAACACAAGACCTTTAGTTTGGGTTATAACAACACAATACCTTTAGTTTGGGTTATAAGACACAAGACTTTAGTTTGGGTTATAACAACACAAGACCTTTAGTTTGGGTTATAACAACACAATACCTTTAGTTTGGGTTATAACAACACAAGACCTTTAGTTTGGGTTATAACAACACAAGACCTTTAGTTTGGGTTATAACAACACAAGACCTTTAGTTTGGGTTATAACAGTTTGGGTTATAACAACACAAGACCTTTAGTTTGGGTTATAACAACACAAGACCTTTAGTTTGGGTTATAAGACCTTTAGTTTGGGTTATAACAACACAAGACCTTTAGTTTGGGTTATAACAAACACAAGACCTTTAGTTTGGGTTATAAGACCTTTAGTTTGGGTTATAACAACACAAGACCTTTAGTTTGGGTTATAACAACACAATACCTTTAGTTTGGGTTATAACAACACAATACCTTTAGTTTGGGTTATAACAACACAAGACCTTTAGTTTGGGTTATAACAACACAATACCTTTAGTTTGGGTTATAACAACACAAGACTTTTAGTTTGGGTTATAACAGACCTTTAGTTTGGGTTATAACAACACAAGACCTTTAGTTTGGGTTATAACAACACAAGACCTTTAGTTTGGGTTATAACAACACAAGACCTTTAGTTTGGGTTATAACAACACAAGACCTTTAGTTTGGGTTATAAGACCTTTAGTTTGGGTTATAACAACACAAGACCTTTAGTTTGGGTTATAAGACCACAAGACCTTTAGTTTGGGTTATAAGACCTTTAGTTTGGGTTATAACAACACAAGACCTTTAGTTTGGGTTATAACACCTTTAGTTTGGGTTATAACAACAAAGACCTTTAGTTTGGGTTATAACAACACAATACCTTTAGTTTGGGTTATAAGACAACACAAGACCTTTAGTTTGGGTTATAACAACACAATACCTTTAGTTTGGGTTATAACAACACAAGACCTTTAGTTTGGGTTATAAGACCTTTAGTTTGGGTTATAACAACACAATACCTTTAGTTTGGGTTATAACAACACAATACCTTTAGTTTGGGTTATAAGACCTTTAGTTTGGGTTATAACAACACAAGACCTTTAGTTTGGGTTATAACAACACAATACCTTTAGTTTGGGTTATAACAACACAAGACCTTTAGTTTGGGTTATTTGGGTTATAACAACACAAGACCTTTAGTTTGGGTTATAACAACACAATACCTTTAGTTTGGGTTATAACAACACAAGACCTTTAGTTTGGGTTATAAGACCTTTAGTTTGGGTTATAACAACACAAGACCTTTAGTTTGGGTTATAACAACACAAGACCTTTAGTTTGGGTTATAAGACCTTTAGTTTGGGTTATAACAACACAAGACCTTTAGTTTGGGTTATAACAACACAATACCTTTAGTTTAAGTTATAACAACACAATACCTTTAGTTTGGGTTATAACAACACAAGACCTTTAGTTTGGGTTATAAGACCTTTAGTTTGGGTTATAACAACACAAGACCTTTAGTTTGGGTTATAACAACACAATACCTTTAGTTTGGGTTATAAGACCTTTAGTTTGGGTTATACAATACCTTTAGTTTGGGTTATAACAACACAAGACCTTTAGTTTGGGTTATAAGACCTTTAGTTTGGGTTATAACACAAAGACCTTTAGTTTGGGTTATAACCTTTAGTTTGGGTTATAACAACACAAGACCTTTAGTTTGGGTTATAACAACACAAGACCTTTAGTTTGGGTTATAACAACACAAGACCTTTAGTTTGGGTTATAACAACACAAGACCTTTAGTTTGGGTTATAACAACACAAGACCTTTAGTTTGGGTTATAAGACCAATTTTAGTTTGGGTTATAACAACACAAGACCTTTAGTTTGGGTTATAACAACACAATACCTTTAGTTTGGGTTATAAGACCTTTAGTTTGGGTTATAAGACCTTTAGTTTGGGTTATAACAACACAATACCTTTAGTTTGGTTATAACAACACAATACCTTTAGTTTGGGTTATAACAACACAATACCTTTAGTTTGGGTTATAACAACACAATACCTTTAGTTTGGGTTATAACAACACAAGACCTTTAGTTTGGGTTATAACAACACAATACCTTTAGTTTGGGTTATAACAACACAATACCTTTAGTTTGGGTTATAACAACACAATACCTTTAGTTTGGGTTATAAGACCTTTAGTTTGGGTTATAACAACACAAGACCTTTAGTTTGGGTTATAAGAACACAATTTTAGTTTGGGTTATAACAACACAAGACCTTTAGTTTGGGTTATAACAACACAAGACCTTTAGTTTGGGTTATAACAACACAAGACCTTTAGTTTGGGTTATAAGACCTTTAGTTGGGGTTATAAGACCTTTAGTTTGGGTTATAACAACACAATACCTTTAGTTTGGGTTATAACAACACAAGACCTTTAGTTTGGGTTATAACAACACAAGACCTTTAGTTTGGGTTATAAGACCTTTAGTTTGGGTTATAACAACACAATAACTTTAGTTTGGGTTATAACAACACAAGACCTTTAGTTTGGGTTATAACAACACAAGACCTTTAGTTTGGGTTATAACAACACAAGACCTTTAGTTTGGGTTATAACAACACAAGACCTTTAGTTTGGGTTATAACAACACAATACCTTTAGTTTGGGTTATAACAACACAAGACCTTTAGTTTGGGTTATAACAACACAAGACCTTTAGTTTGGGTTATAACAACACAATACCTTTAGTTTGGGTTATAACAACACAATACCTTTAGTTTGGGTTATAACAACACAAGACCTTTAGTTTGGGTTATAACAACACAAGACCTTTAGTTTGGGTTATAACAACACAATACCTTTAGTTTGGGTTATAACAACACAAGACCTTTAGTTTGGGTTATAACAACACAAGACCTTTAGTTTGGGTTATAACAACACAATACCTTTAGTTTGGGTTATAACAACACAATACCTTTAGTTTGGGTTATAACAACACAATACCTTTAGTTTGGGTTATAACAACACAAGACCTTTAGTTTGGGTTATAACAACACAAGACCTTTAGTTTGGGTTATAAGACCTTTAGTTTGGGTTATAACAACTCAAGACCTTTAGTTTGGGTTATAACAACAAAAGACCTTTAGTTTGGGTTATAACAACACAATACCTTTAGTTTGGGTTATAACAACACAAGACCTTTAGTTTGGGTTATAACAACACAAGACCTTTAGTTTGGGTTATAACTACACAAGACCTTTAGTTTGGGTTATAACAACACAAGACCTTTAGTTTGGGTTATAACAACACAATACCTTTAGTTTGGGTTATAACAACACAATACCTTTAGTTTGGGTTATAACAACACAAGACCTTTAGTTTGGGTTATAACAACACAAGACCTTTAGTTTGGGTTATAACAACACAAGACCTTTAGTTTGGGTTATAAGACCTTTAGTTTGGGTTATAACAACAAAGACCTTTAGTTTGGGTTATAACAACACAATACCTTTAGTTTGGGTTATAACAACACAATACCTTTAGTTTGGGTTATAACAACACAATACCTTTAGTTTGGGTTATAACAACACAATACCTTTAGTTTGGGTTATAAGACCTTTAGTTTGGGTTATAACAACACAAGACCTTTAGTTTGGGTTATAACAACACAAGACCTTTAGTTTGGGTTATAACAACACAATACCTTTAGTTTGGGTTATAACAACACAAGACCTTTAGTTTGGGTTATAAGACCTTTAGTTTGGGTTATAACAACACAAGACCTTTAGTTTGGGTTATAACAACACAATACCTTTAGTTTGGGTTATAACAACACAAGACCTTTAGTTTGGGTTATAACAACACAAGACCTTTAGTTTGGGTTATAACAACACAAGACCTTTAGTTTGGGTTATAACAACACAAGACCTTTAGTTTGGGTTATAACAACACAATACCTTTAGTTTGGGTTATAACAACACAATACCTTTAGTTTGGGTTATAACAACACAAGACCTTTAGTTTGGGTTATAACAACACAAGACCTTTAGTTTGGGTTATAACAACACAAGACCTTTAGTTTGGGTTATAAGACCTTTAGTTTGGGTTATAACAACACAAGACCTTTAGTTTGGGTTATAACAACACAAGACCTTTAGTTTGGGTTATAACAACATAATACCTTTAGTTTGGGTTATAACAACACAAGACCTTTAGTTTGGGTTATAACAACACAAGACCTTTAGTTTGGGTTATAACAACACAAGACCTTTAGTTTGGGTTACAAGACCTTTAGTTTGGGTTATAACAACACAAGACCTTTAGTTTGGGTTACAAGACCTTTAGTTTGGGTTATAACAACACAATACCTTTAGTTTGGGTTATAACAACACAATACCTTTAGTTTGGGTTATAAGACCTTTAGTTTGGGTTATAACAACACAAGACCTTTAGTTTGGGTTATAACAACACAAGACCTTTAGTTTGGGTTATAACAACACAAGACCTTTAGTTTGGGTTATAACAACACAAGACCTTTAGTTTGGGTTATAAGACCTTTAGTTTGGGTTATAACAACAAAGACCTTTAGTTTGGGTTATAACAACACAATACCTTTAGTTTGGGTTATAACAACACAAGACCTTTAGTTTGGGTTATAACAACACAAGACCTTTAGTTTGGGTTATAACAACACAAGACCTTTAGTTTGGGTTATAAGACCTTTAGTTTGGGTTATAACAACACAAGACCTTTAGTTTGGGTTATAACAACACAATACCTTTAGTTTGGGTTATAACAACACAAGACCTTTAGTTTGGGTTATAACAACACAAGACCTTTAGTTTGGGTTATAACAACACAAGACCTTTAGTTTGGGTTATAACAACACAAGACCTTTAGTTTGGGTTATAACAACACAAGACCTTTAGTTTGGGTTATAACAACACAAGACCTTTAGTTTGGGTTATAAGACCTTTAGTTTGGGTTATAACAACACAATACCTTTAGTTTGGGTTATAACAACACAAGACCTTTAGTTTGGGTTATAACAACACAATACCTTTAGTTTGGGTTATAACAACACAAGACCTTTAGTTTGGGTTATAACAACACAAGACCTTTAGTTTGGGTTATAACAACACAAGACCTTTAGTTTGGGTTATAACACCTTTAGTTTGGGTTATAACAACACAAGACCTTTAGTTTGGGTTATAACAACACAAGACCTTTAGTTTGGGTTATAACAACACAAGACCTTTAGTTTGGGTTATAACAACACAAGACCTTTAGTTTGGGTTATAACAACACAAGACCTTTAGTTTGGGTTATAACAACACAATACCTTTAGTTTGGGTTATAACAACACAAGACCTTTAGTTTGGGTTATAACAACACAATACCTTTAGTTTGGGTTATAACAACACAAGACCTTTAGTTTGGGTTATAACAACACAATACCTTTAGTTTGGGTTATAACAACACAAGACACACAACACACAACACTCCTCCTTGACCAGGCCAGCTGTGTTAGTGTGTTGTGACCCCAGAGAGAGGTCACCGCCCTTATCGGGGGTTGGCTGAAGGATGATTGACAGATAGAGTAATTCCATCTGATGATTGGAGCAGGCTGGAACATCCACACATTAGCATATATTCCCCTCTTTCTCTCTCTAACCCCAGGTCCAACTTCTCTCTCTCTCTACCTCTTTCTCCATCTCTCTCTCTGTCTCTCTGTCGCTCGCTCTCTCTCTAACCCCAGGTCTAACGCCTCTCTCTCTTTCTCCTTCTTCATCTCTCTCTCTTTCTCCATCTATCTCTCTCGCCCTTGCTCTCTCTCTCTCTCTCTCTCTCTCTCTCTCTCTCTCTCTCTCTCTCCTCTCTCTCTCTCTATCTCTTCTCTCATCTCTCTCTCTTTCTCTCTCATCTCTCTCTTGCTCTAGCTCTAACCCCAGCCCCAATACTCTCTCTCTCTCTCTCTCTCTCTCTCTCTCTCTCTCTCTCTCTCTCTCTCTCTCTTCTCTCTCTCTCTCTCTCTCTCTCTCTCTCTCCTCTCTCTCTCTCTCAATCTCTATCTCTCTCTCTCTCTCTCTCTCTCTCTCTCTCTCTCTCTCTCTCGTTTGGTCTCTCTCTCTCTCTCTCTCTCTCTCTCTCTCTCTCTCTCTCTCTCTCTCTCTCTATCTCTCTCTCCCTTGCTCTCTCTCTCTCTCTTTTGGTCTCTCTCTTGCTCTAGCTCTAACCCCAGCCCCAACATCTCTCTATCTCTCTCTCTCTCCATCTCTCTCTTTCTCCATCTATCTTTGTACGTGCGTGCGCGTGTGTGTGTGTGTGTGTGTGTGTGTGTGTGCGTCCGTGTGCGTGTGTGTGTGTGTGCGTGCGCGTGCGTGCATGTGCGTGTGCGTGTGTGCGTGCATGTGCGTGTGTGCGTGTGTGTGTGTGTGTGTGCGTGTGTGTGTGTGTGTGTGTGCGTGCGTGCGTGTGTGCGTGCACACCATATACAACCCTTATCTCAACCATTCAGAACGAGTGTCTGAATTTAAACCTCAACTCTGTTTCTGCAGTGAGACTGTGAGAGCTTGTTGGGGGGGACATTAAGATTAGTCCATCTATCCATCCATGTAATTTAGTTCAATAGTCTCTCTCATTCTCTCTGAGTCCCAGCCAAACACAAAAGAGGGTTGATCATCCCTCTTCCTCTTCCAGATGAAAGAGTGCAGCCAGGAAGAAGAGGACGATAAAGACCTCTTGTCTATTTTGTCATTTACCATTCCTCTTCTCTGTCCTCAACACAGCATTTCTGTTATCTCTAACCCAGCCCTCACAGAGACACAGCCTTTCTGTTATCTCTAACCCAGCCCTTACAGAGACACAGCCTTTCTGTTATCGCTACTCAGCCCTCACAGAGACACAGCCGTTCTGTTATCTCTACTCAGCCCTCACAGAGACACAGCCTTTCTGTTATCTCTAACTCAGCCCTCACAGAGACACAGCATTTATGTTATCTCTAATCAGCCCTCACAGAGACACAGCCTTTCTGTTTTCTCTACTCAGCCCTCACAGAGACACAGCCTTTCTGTTATCGCTACTCAGCCCTCACAGAGACACAGCCGTTCTGTTATCTCTACTCAGCCCTCACAGAGACACAGCCTTTCTGTTATCGCTACTCAGCCCTCACAGAGACACAGCCTTTCTGTTATCTCTAACTCAGCCCTCACAGAGACACAGCCTTTCAGTCATCTCTACTCAGCCCTCACAGAGACACAGCCTTTCTATTATCTCTTCTCAGCCCTCACAGAGACACAGCCTTTCTGTTAGCTCTAACTCAGCCCTCACAGAGACACAGCCTTTCTGTTATCGCTACTCAGCCCTCACAGAGACACAGCCTTTCTGTTATCTCTACTCAGCCCTCACAGAGACACAGCCTATCTGTTATCTCTACTCAGCCCTCACAGAGACACAGCCTTTCTGTTATCTCTCCTCAGCCCTCACAGAGACACAGCCTTTCTGTTATCTCTACTCAGCCCTCACAGAGACACAGCCTTTCTGTTATCTCTAACCCAGCCCTCACAGAGACACAGCCTTTCTGTTATTGCTACTCAGCCCTCACAGAGACACAGCCTTTCTGTTATCTCTACTCAGCCCTCACAGAGACACAGCCTATCTGTTATCTCTACCCCTCAGAGACACAGCCTTTCTGTTATCTCTAACTCAGCCCTCACAGAGACACAGCTCCTCTGTTATCTCTAATCAGCCCTCACAGAGACACAGCCGTTCTGTTATCTCTACTCAGCCCTCACAGAGACACAGCCTTTCTGTTATCTCTACTCAGCCCTCACAGAGACACAGCCGTTCCGTTATCTCTACTCAGCCCTCACAGAGACACAGCCTTTCTGTTATCTCTACTCAGCCCTTATAATAGAATCATACTTCTTTACCCTCCTATCTCTTATCATACTTCTTTACCCTCCTACCTCTTATAATAGAATCATACTTCTTTACCCTCCTACCTCTTATAATATAATCATACTTCTTTACCCTCCTACCTCTTATAATAGAATCATACTTTACCCTCCTACCTCTTATAATATAATCATACTTCTTTACCCTCCTACCTCTTATCATACTTCTTTACCCTCCTACCTCTTATAATAGAATCATACTTTACCCTCCTACCTCTTATAATATAATCATACTTTACCCCTCCTACCTCTTATAATATAATCATACTTTACCCCTCCTACCTCTTATAACAGAATCATACTTCTTTACCCTCCTACCTCTTATTATATAATCATACTTCCTTACCCTCCTACCTCTTATAACAGAATCATACTTCTTTACCCTCCTACCTCTTATTATAGAATCATACTTCCTTACCCTCCTACCTCTTATAATAGAATCATACTTCCTTACCCTCCTACCTCTTATAATAGAATCATACTTTACCCCTCCTACCTCTTATAATATAATCATACTTTACCCCTCCTACCTCTTATAATAGAATCATACTTTACCCTCCTACCTCTTATAATATAATCATACTTCCTTACCCTCCTACCTCTTATAATAGAATCATACTTCCTTACCCTCCTACCTCTTATAATATAATCATACTTTACCCCTCCTACCTCTTATAATAGAATCATACTTCTTTACCCTCCTACCTCTTATAATAGAATCATACTTCCTTACCCTCCTACCTCTTATAATATAATCATACTTTACCCCTCCTACCTCTTATAATAGAATCATACTTCCTTACCCTCCTACCTCTTATAATATAATCATACTTTACCCCTCCTACCTCTTATAATAGAATCATACTTCCTTACCCTCCTACCTCTTATAATAGAAGCATACTTTACCCCTCCTACCTCTTATAATATAATCATACTTTACCCTCCTACCTCTTATAATAGAATCATACTTTACCCCTCCTACCTCTTATAATAGAATCATACTTCCTTACCCTCCTACCTCTTATAATATAATCATACTTTACCCCTCCTACCTCTTATAATAGAATCATACTTCCTTACCCTCCTACCTCTTATAATAGAATCATACTTTACCCCTCCTACCTCTTATAATAGAATCATACTTTACCCCTCCTACCTCTTATAATAGAATCATACTTCCTTACCCTCCTACCTCTTATAATAGAATCATACTTTACCCCTCCTACCTCTTATAATAGAATCATACTTTACCCTCCTACCTCTTATAATAGAATCATACTTAACCCTCCTACCTCTTATATAATAGAATCATACTTTACCCTCCTACCTCTTATAATATAATCATACTTCCTCAGTACCCTCCTACCTCTTATAATAGAATCAACTTTACCCCTCCTACCTCTTATAATAGAATCATACTGTTTCCTACCCTACCTCTTATAGTAGAATCATACTTTACCCTCCTACCTCTTATAATAGAATCATACTTCCTACCCTCCTACCTCTTATAGTAGAATCATAACCTCTCATACTTTACCCTCCTACCTCTTATTATAGAATCATATTTCTTTACCCCTCCTACCTCTTATAATAGAATCATACTTTACCCTCCTACCTCTTATAATAGAATCATACTTTACCCTCCTACCTCTTATAATATAATCATACTTTACCCTCCTACCTCTTATTATAGAATCATACTTCTTTACCCCTCCTACCTCTTATAATATAATCATACTTTACCCTCCTACCTCTTATAATATAATCATACTTTACCCCCCTACCTCTTATAATATAATCATACTTTACCCCTCCTACCTCTTATAATAGAATCATACTTTACCCTCCTACCTCTTATAATATAATCATACTTTACCCTCCTACCTCTTATTATAGAATCATACTTCTTTACCCCTCCTACCTCTTATAATATAATCATACTTTACCCTCCTACCTCTTATAATATAATCATACTTTACCCCCCTACCTCTTATAATATAATCATACTTTACCCCTCCTACCTCTTATAATATAATCATACTTCCTTACCCTCCTACCTCTTATAATATAATCATACTTTACACCTCCTACCTCTTATAATATAATCATACTTCCTTACCCTCCTACCTCTTATAGTAGAATCATACTTTACCCTCCTACCTCTTATAATATAATCATACTTCCTTACCCTCCTACCTCTTATAATAGAATCATACTTCTTTACCCTCCTACCTCTTATAATAGAATCATACTTCTTTACCCTCCTACCTCTTATAATATAATCATACTTCCTTACCCTCCTACCTCTTATAATAGAATCATACTTCTTTACCCTCCTACCTCTTATAATAGAATCATACTTCTTTACCCTCCTACCTCTTATAATAGAATCATACTTCCTTACCCTCCTACCTCTTATAATATAATCATACTTCCTTACCCTCCTACCTCTTATAATAGAATCATACTTCTTTACCCTCCTACCTCTTATAATAGAATCATACTTCCTTACCCTCCTACCTCTTATAATATAATCATACTTTACCCTCCTACCTCTTATAATAGAATCATACTTCCTTACCCTCCTACCTCTTATAATAAAATCATACTTTACCCTCCTACCTCTTATAATAGAATCATACTTCCTTACCCTCCTACCTCTTATAATAGAATCATACTTTACCCTCCTACCTCTTATAATATCATCATACATCCCCTCTTCAAAATACAGAATATATTCCCTCTCTCCCTCCCCTCTCCATTTCCGGAAGGTGAACAAACACACTGATAAACAACCTTCTACTTTGAGATTTCCAGTTAACTGGACTAAAGTTCGAAGCATCAACAAAACTCTCTCTGTCCTTTTACCTTGTAAAGTGTGTTCAGGTGTGTTGGCTGCTATCTCTAATTGGGCCACACCTGGTCTTAATGAGTGATTGTTTCCTTTGAAATAGAGTCTGATTGATTACAAACAAACAGTGTTGTCTGTAGATTAACATGGGAGCTCAGTGGACTGTTTCTATGGGTAGAGAACAGATTAACATGGGAGCTCAGTGGACTGTTTCTATGGGTAGAGAACAGATTAACATGGGAGCTCAGTGGACTGTTTCTATGGGTAGAGAACAGATTAACATGGGAGCTCAGTGGACTGTTTCTATGGGTAGAGAACAGATTAACATGGGAGCTCAGTGGACTGTTTCTATGGGTAGAGAACAGATTAACATGGGAGCTCAGTGGACTGTTTCTATGGGTAGAGAACAGATTAACATGGGAGCTCAGTGGACTGTTTCTATAGGGTAGAGAACAGATTAACATGGGAGCTCAGTGGACTGTTTCTATGGGTAGAGAACAGATTAACATGGGAGCTCAGTGGACTGTTTCTATGGGTAGAGAACAGATTAACATGGGAGCTCAGTGGACTGTTTCTATGGGTAGAGAACAGATTAACATGGGAGCTCAGTGGACTGTTTCTATGGGTAGAGAACAGATTAACATGGGAGCTCAGTGGACTGTTTCTATGGGTAGAGAACAGATTAACATGGGAGCTCAGTGGACTGTTTCTATGGGTAGAGAACAGATTAACATGGGAGCTCAGTGGACTGTTTCTATGGGTAGAGAACAGATTAACATGGGAGCTCAGTGGACTGTTTCTATGGGTAGAGAACAGATTAACATGGGAGCTCAGTGGACTGTTTCTATGGGTAGAGAACAGATTAACATGGGAGCTCAGTGGACTGTTTCTATGGGTAGAGAACAGATTAACATGGGAGCTCAGTGGACTGTTTCTATGGGTAGAGAACAGATTAACATGGGAGCTCAGTGGACTGTTTCTATGGGTAGAGAACAGATTAACATGGGAGCTCAGTGGACTGTTTCTATGGGTAGAGAACAGATTAACATGGGAGCTCAGTGGACTGTTTCTATGGGTAGAGAACAGATTAACATGGCATGGGAGCTCAGTGGACTGTTTCTATGGGTAGAGAACAGATTAACATGGGAGCTCAGTGGACTGTTTCTATGGGTAGAGAACAGATTAACATGGGAGCTCAGTGGACTGTTTCTATGGGTAGAGAACAGATTAACATGGGAGCTCAGTGGACTGTTTCTATGGGTAGAGAACAGACTGGGAGCTCAGTGGACTGTTTCTATGGGTAGAGAACAGATTAACATGGGAGCTCAGTGGACTGTTTCTATGGGTAGAGAACAGATTAACATGGGAGCTCAGTGGACTGTTTCTATGGGTAGAGAACAGATTAACATGGGAGCTCAGTGGACTGTTTCTATAGGTAGAGAACAGATTAACATGGGAGCTCAGTGGACTGTTTCTATGGGTAGAGAACAGATTAACATGGGAGCTCAGTGGACTGTTTCTATGGGTAGAGAACAGATTAACATGGGAGCTCAGTGGACTGTTTCTATGGGTAGAGAACTGTTTCTAGATTAACATGGGAGCTCAGTGGACTGTTTCTATGGGTAGAGAAACAGATTAACATGGGAGCTCAGTGGACTGTTTCTATGGGTAGAGAACAGATTAACATGGGAGCTCAGTGGACTGTTTCTATGGGTAGAGAACAGATTAACATGGGAGCTCAGTGGACTGTTTCTATGGGTAGAGAACAGATTAACATGGGAGCTCAGTGGACTGTTTCTATGGGTAGAGAACAGATTAACATGGGAGCTCAGTGGACTGTTTCTATGGGTAGAGAACAGATTAACATGGCATGGGAGCTCAGTGGACTGTTTCTATGGGTAGAGAACAGATTAACATGGGAGCTCAGTGGACTGTTTCTATGGGTAGAGAACAGATTAACATGGGAGCTCAGTGGACTGTTTCTATGGGTAGAGAACAGATTAACATGGGAGCTCAGTGGACTGTTTCTATGGGTAGAGAACAGATTAACATGGGAGCTCAGTGGACTGTTTCTATGGGTAGAGAACAGATTAACATGGGCTCAGTGGACTGTTTCTAAGAGAACAGATTAACATGGGAGCTCAGTGGACTGTTTCTATGGGTAGAGAACAGATTAACATGGGAGCTCAGTGGACTGTTTCTATGGGTAGAGAACAGATTAACATGGGAGCTCAGTGGACTGTTTCTATGGGTAGAGAACAGATTAACATGGGAGCTCAGTGGACTGTTTCTATGGGTAGAGAACAGATTAACATGGGAGCTCAGTGGTTTCTGTTTAACATGGGAGCTCTGGGTAGAGAACAGATTAACATGGGAGCTCAGTGGACTGTTTCTATGGGTAGAGAACAGATTAACATGGGAGCTCAGTGGACTGTTTCTATGGGTAGAGAACAGATTAACATGGGAGCTCAGTGGACTGTTTCTATGGGTAGAGAACAGATTAACATGGGAGCTCAGTGGACTGTTTCTATGGGTAGAGAACAGATTAACATGGGAGCTCAGTGGACTGTTTCTATGGGTAGAGAACAGATTAACATGGGAGCTCAGTGGACTGTTTCTATAGGTAGAGAACAGATTAACATGGGAGCTCAGTGGACTGTTTCTATGGGTAGAGAACAGATTAACATGGGAGCTCAGTGGACTGTTTCTATGGGTAGAGAACAGATTAACATGGGAGCTCAGTGGACTGTTTCTATGGGTAGAGAACAGATTAACATGGGAGCTCAGTGGACTGTTTCTATGGGTAGAGAACAGATTAACATGGGAGCTCAGTGGACTGTTTCTATGGGTAGAGAACAGATTAACATGGGAGCTCAGTGGACTGTTTCTATGGGTAGAGAACAGATTAACATGGGAGCTCAGTGGACTGTTTCTATGGGTAGAGAACAGATTAACATGGGAGCTCAGTGGACTGTTTCTATGGGTAGAGAACAGATTAACATGGGAGCTCAGTGGACTGTTTCTATGGGTAGAGAACAGATTAACATGGGAGCTCAGTGGACTGTTTCTATGGGTAGAGAACAGATTAACATGGGAGCTCAGTGGACTGTTTCTATGGGTAGAGAACAGATTAACATGGGAGCTCAGTGGACTGTTTCTATGGGTAGAGAACAGATTAACATGGGAGCTCAGTGGACTGTTTCTAACATGGGTAGTGGAGAACAGATTAACATGGGCTCAGCTGTTTCAGTGGGAGCTGTGTTCTATGGGTAGAGAACAGATTAACATGGGAGCTCAGTGGACTGTTTCTATGGGTAGAGAACAGATTAACATGGGAGCTCAGTGGACTGTTTCTATGGGTAGAGAACAGATTAACATGGGAGCTCAGTGGACTGTTTCTATGGGTAGAGAACAGATTAACATGGGAGCTCAGTGGACTGTTTCTATGGGTAGAGAACAGATTAACATGGGAGCTCAGTGGACTGTTTCTATGGGTAGAGAACAGATTAACATGGGAGCTCAGTGGACTGTTTCTATGGGTAGAGAACAGATTAACATGGGAGCTCAGTGGACTGTTTCTATGGGTAGAGAACAGATTAACATGGGAGCTCAGTGGACTGTTTCTATGGGTAGAGAACAGATTAACATGGGAGCTCAGTGGACTGTTTCTATGGGTAGAGAACAGATTAACATGGGAGCTCAGTGGACTGTTTCTATGGGTAGAGAACAGATTAACATGGGAGCTCAGTGGACTGTTTCTATGGGTAGAGAACAGATTAACATGGGAGCTCAGTGGACTGTTTCTATGGGTAGAGAACAGATTAACATGGGAGCTCAGTGGACTGTTTCTATGGGTAGAGAACAGATTAACATGGGAGCTCAGTGGACTGTTTCTATGGGTAGAGAACAGATTAACATGGGAGCTCAGTGGACTGTTTCTATGGGTAGAGAACAGATTAACATGGGAGCTCAGTGGACTGTTTCTATGGGTAGAGAACAGATTAACATGGGAGCTCAGTGGACTGTTTCTATGGGTAGAGAACAGATTAACATGGGAGCTCAGTGGACTGTTTCTATGGGTAGAGAACAGATTAACATGGGAGCTCAGTGGACTGTTTCTATGGGTAGAGAACAGATTAACATGGGAGCTCAGTGGACTGTTTCTATGGGTAGAGAACAGATTAACATGGGAGCTCAGTGGACTGTTTCTATGGGTAGAGAACAGATTAACATGGGAGCTCAGTGGACTGTTTCTATGGGTAGAGAACAGATTAACATGGGGACTGTTTCTAGCTCAGTGGACTGTTTCTATGGGTAGAGAACAGATTAACATGGGAGCTCAGTGGACTGTTTCTATGGGTAGAGAACAGATTAACATGGGAGCTCAGTGGACTGTTTCTATGGGTAGAGAACAGATTAACATGGGAGCTCAGTGGACTGTTTCTATGGGTAGAGAACAGATTAACATGGGAGCTCAGTGGACTGTTTCTATGGGTAGAGAACAGATTAACATGGGAGCTCAGTGGACTGTTTCTATGGGTAGAGAACAGATTAACATGGGAGCTCAGTGGACTGTTTCTATGGGTAGAGAACAGATTAACATGGGAGCTCAGTGGACTGTTTCTATGGGTAGAGAACAGATTAACATGGGAGCTCAGTGGACTGTTTCTATGGGTAGAGAACAGATTAACATGGGAGCTCTAGTGGACTGTTTCTACTGGGTAGAGAACAGATTAACATGGGAGCTCAGTGGACTGTTTCTATGGGTAGAGAACAGATTAACATGGGAGCTCAGTGGACTGTTTCTATGTTTAACATGGAGCCTGGGTAGAGAACAGATTAACATGGGAGCTCAGTGGACTGTTTCTATGGGTAGAGAACAGATTAACATGGGAGCTCAGTGGACTGTTTCTATGGGTAGAGAACAGATTAACATGGGGGTAGAGCTCAGTGGACTGTTTCTATGGGTAGAGAACAGATTAACATGGGAGCTCAGTGGACTGTTTCTATGGGTAGAGAACAGATTAACATGGGAGCTCAGTGGACTGTTTCTATAGGTAGAGAACAGATTAACATGGGAGCTCAGTGGACTGTTTCTATGGGTAGAGAACAGATTAACATGGGAGCTCAGTGGACTGTTTCTATGGGTAGAGAACAGATTAACATGGGAGCTCAGTGGACTGTTTCTATAGGTAGAGAACAGATTAACATGGGAGCTCAGTGGACTGTTTCTATAGGTAGAGAACAGATTAACATGGGAGCTCAGTGGACTGTTTCTATGGGTAGAGAACAGATTAACATGGGAGCTCAGTGGACTGTTTCTATGGGTAGAGAACAGATTAACATGGGAGCTCAGTGGACTGTTTCTATGGGTAGAGAACAGATTAACATGGGAGCTCAGTGGACTGTTTCTATGGGTAGAGAACAGATTAACATGGGAGCTCAGTGGACTGTTTCTATGGGTAGAGAACAGATTAACATGGGAGCTCAGTGGACTGTTTCTATGGGTAGAGAACAGATTAACATGGGAGCTCAGTGGAGCTGTTTCTATGGAGAGAACTTAACATGGGAGCTTTGTTTCTATGGGTAGAGAACAGATTAACATGGGAGCTCAGTGGACTGTTTCTATGGGTAGAGAACAGATTAACATGGGAGCTCAGTGGACTGTTTCTATGGGTAGAGAACAGATTAACATGGGAGCTCAGTGGACTGTTTCTATGGGTAGAGAACAGATTAACATGGGAGCTCAGTGGACTGTTTCTATGGGTAGAGAACAGATTAACATGGGAGCTCAGTGGACTGTTTCTATGGGTAGAGAACAGATTAACATGGCATGGGAGCTCAGTGGACTGTTTCTATAGGTAGAGAAACAGATTAACATGGGAGCTCAGTGGTTTCTAGAGAAGAACAGATTAACATGGGAGCTCAGTGGACTGTTTCTATGGGTAGAGATTAACATGGGAGCTCAGTGGACTGTTTCTATGGGTAGAGAACAGATTAACATGGGAGCTCAGTGGACTGTTTCTATGGGTAGAGAACAGATTAACATGGGAGCTCAGTGGACTGTTTCTATGGGTAGAGAACAGATTAACATGGGAGCTCAGTGGACTGTTTCTATGGGTAGAGAACAGATTAACATGGGAGCTCAGTGGACTGTTTCTATGGGTAGAGAACAGATTAACATGGGAGCTCAGTGGACTGTTTCTATGGGTAGAGAACAGATTAACATGGGAGCTCAGTGGACTGGGAGCTTTCTATGGGTAGAGAACAGATTAACATGGGAGCTCAGTGGACTGTTTCTATGGGTAGAGAACAGATTAACATGGGAGCTCAGTGGACTGTTTCTATGGGTAGAGAACAGATTAACATGGAGCTCAGTGGACTGTTTCTATGGGTAGAGAACAGATTAACATGGGAGCTGTTTCTATGGGTAGAGAACAGTTAACATGGACTGTTTCTATGGGTAGAGAACAGATTAACATGGGAGCTCAGTGGACTGTTTCTATGGGTAGAGAACAGATTAACATGGGAGCTCAGTGGACTGTTTCTATGGGTAGAGAACAGATTAACATGGGAGCTCAGTGGACTGTTTCTATGGGTAGAGAACAGATTAACATGGGAGCTCAGTGGACTGTTTCTATGGGTAGAGAACAGATTAACATGGGAGCTCAGTGGACTGTTTCTATGGGTAGAGAACAGATTAACATGGGAGCTCAGTGGACTGTTTCTATGGGTAGAGAACAGATTAACATGGGAGCTCAGTGGACTGTTTCTATGGGTAGAGAACAGATTAACATGGGAGCTCAGTGGACTGTTTCTATGGGTAGAGAACAGATTAACATGGGAGCTCAGTGGACTGTTTCTATGGGTAGAGAACAGATTAACATGGCATGGGAGCTCAGTGGACTGTTTCTATGGGTAGAGAACAGATTAACATGGGAGCTCAGTGGACTGTTTCTATGGGTAGAGAACAGATTAACATGGGAGCTCAGTGGACTGTTTCTATAGGTAGAGAACAGATTAACATGGCATGGGAGCTCAGTGGACTGTTTCTATGGGTAGAGAACAGATTAACATGGGAGCTCAGTGGACTGTTTCTATGGGTAGAGAACAGATTAACATGGGAGCTCAGTGGACTGTTTCTATGGGTAGAGAACAGATTAACATGGGAGCTCAGTGGACTGTTTCTATGGGTAGAGAACAGATTAACATGGGAGCTCAGTGGACTGTTTCTATGGGTAGAGAACAGATTAACATGGGAGCTCAGTGGACTGTTTCTATGGGTAGAGAACAGATTAACATGGGAGCTCAGTGGACTGTTTCTATGGGTAGAGAACAGATTAACATGGGAGCTCAGTGGACTGTTTCTATGGGTAGAGAACAGATTAACATGGGAGCTCAGTGGACTGTTTCTATGGGTAGAGAACAGATTAACATGGGAGCTCAGTGGACTGTTTCTATGGGTAGAGAACAGATTAACATGGGAGCTCAGTGGACTGTTTCTATGGGTAGAGAACAGATTAACATGGGAGCTCAGTGGACTGTTTCTATGGGTAGAGAACAGATTAACATGGGAGCTCAGTGGACTGTTTCTATGGGTAGAGAACAGATTAACATGGGAGCTCAGTGGACTGTTTCTATGGGTAGAGAACAGATTAACATGGGAGCTCAGTGGACTGTTTCTATGGGTAGAGAACAGATTAACATGGGAGCTCAGTGGACTGTTAGAGAACAGATTAACTAGCTGGGGGTAGAGAACAGATTAACATGGCATGGAGCTCAGTGGACTGTTTCTATGGGTAGAGAACAGATTAACATGGGAGCTCAGTGGACTGTTTCTAGTGGGGCATCTATGGGTAGAGAACAGATTAACATGGGAGCTTTTTCTATGGGTAGAGAACAGATTAACATGGGAGCTCAGTGGACTGTTTCTATGGGTAGAGAACAGATTAACATGGAGCTCAGTGGACTGTTTCTATGGGTAGAGAACAGATTAACATGGGAGCTCAGTGGACTGTTTCTATGGGTAGAGAACAGATTAACATGGGAGCTCAGTGGACTGTTTCTATGGGTAGAGAACAGATTAACATGGGAGCTCAGTGGACTGTTTCTATGGGTAGAGAACAGATTAACATGGGAGCTCAGTGGACTGTTTCTATGGGTAGAGAACAGATTAACATGGGAGCTCAGTGGACTGTTTCTATGGGTAGAGAACAGATTAACATGGGAGCTCAGTGGACTGTTTCTATGGGTAGAGAACAGATTAACATGGGAGCTCAGTGGACTGTTTCTATGGGTAGAGAACAGATTAACATGGGAGCTCAGTGGACTGTTTCTATGGGTAGAGAACAGATTAACATGGGAGCTCAGTGGACTGTTTCTATGGGTAGAGAACAGATTAACATGGGAGCTCAGTGGACTGTTTCTATGGGTAGAGAACAGATTAACATGGGAGCTCAGTGGACTGTTTCTATGGGTAGAGAACAGATTAACATGGGAGCTCAGTGGACTGTTTCTATGGGTAGAGAACAGATTAACATGGGAGCTCAGTGGACTGTTTCTATGGGTAGAGAACAGATTAACATGGGAGCTCAGTGGACTGTTTCTATGGGTAGAGAACAGATTAACATGGGAGCTCAGTGGACTGTTTCTATGGGTAGAGAACAGATTAACATGGGAGCTCAGTGGACTGTTTCTATGGGTAGAGAACAGATTAACATGGGAGCTGGGACTGTTTCTATGGGTAGAGAACAGATTAACATGGGAGCTCAGTGGACTGTTTCTATGGGTAGAGAAGAGAACAGATTAACATGGGAGCTCAGTGGACTGTTTCTACAGATGTTTCTACTGTTTCTATGGGTAGAGAACAGATTAACATGGGAGCTCAGTGGACTGTTTCTATGGGTAGAGAACAGATTAACATGGGAGCTCAGTGGACTGTTTCTATGGGTAGAGAACAGATTAACATGGGAGCTCAGTGGACTGTTTCTATGGGAGAGAACAGATTAACATGGGAGCTCAGTGGACTGTTTCTATGGGTAGAGAACAGATTAACATGGGAGCTCAGTGGACTGTTTCTATGGGTAGAGAACAGATTAACATGGGAGCTCAGTGGACTGTTTCTATGGGTAGAGAACAGATTAACATGGGAGCTCAGTGGACTGTTTCTATGGGTAGAGAACAGATTAACATGGGAGCTCAGTGGACTGTTTCTATGGGTAGAGAACAGATTAACATGGGAGCTCAGTGGACTGTTTCTATGGGTAGAGAACAGATTAACATGGGAGCTCAGTGGACTGTTTCTATGGGTAGAGAACAGATTAACATGGGAGCTCAGTGGACTGTTTCTAAGGGTAGAGAACAGATTAACATGGGAGCTCAGTGGACTGTTTCTATGGGTAGAGAACAGATTAACATGGGAGCTCAGTGGACTGTTTCTATGGGTAGAGAACAGATTAACATGGGAGCTCAGTGGACTGTTTCTATGGGTAGAGAACAGATTAACATGGGAGCTCAGTGGACTGTTTCTATGGGTAGAGAACAGATTAACATGGGAGCTCAGTGGACTGTTTCTATAGGTAGAGAACAGATTAACATGGGAGCTCAGTGGACTGTTTCTATGGGTAGGGACTGTTTCTATGGGCAGTAGAGCTCAGTGGACAGATTAACATGGGAGCTCAGTGGACTGTTTCTATGGGTAGAGAACAGATTAACATGGGAGCTCAGTGGACTGTTTCTATGGGTAGAGAACAGATTAACATGGGAGCTCAGTGGGACTGTTTCTATGGGTAGAGAACAGATTAACATGGGAGCTCAGTGGACTGTTTCTATGGGTAGAGAACAGATTAACATGGGAGCTCAGTGGACTGTTTCTATGGGTAGAGAACAGATTAACATGGGAGCTCAGTGGACTGTTTCTATGGGTAGAGAACAGATTAACATGGGAGCTCAGTGGACTGTTTCTATGGGTAGAGAACAGATTAACATGGGAGCTCAGTGGACTGTTTCTATGGGTAGAGAACAGATTAACATGGCATGGAGCTCAGTGGACTGGGGTAGAGAACAGATTAACATGGGAGCTGTTTCAGTGGACTGTTTCTATGGGTAGAGAACAGATTAACATGGGAGCTCAGTGGACTGTTTCTTAACATGGGAGCTCAGTGGACTGTTTCTATGGGTAGAGAACAGATTAACATGGGAGCTCAGTGGACTGTTTCTATGGGTAGAGAACAGATTAACATGGGAGCTCAGTGGACTGTTTCTATGGGTAGAGAACAGATTAACATGGGAGCTCAGTGGACTGTTTCTATGGGTAGAGAACAGATTAACATGGGAGCTCAGTGGACTGTTTCTATGGGTAGAGAACAGATTAACATGGGAGCTCAGTGGACTGTTTCTATGGGTAGAGAACATGGGAGCTCAGTGGACTGTTTCTATGGGTAGAGAACAGATTAACATAACATGGGAGCTCAGTGGACTGTTTCTATGGGTAGAGAACAGATTAACATGGGAGCTCAGTGGACTGTTTCTATGGGTAGAGAACAGATTAACATGGGAGCTCAGTGGACTGTTTCTATGGGTAGAGAACAGATTAACATGGGAGCTCAGTGGACTGTTTCTATGGGTAGAGAACAGATTAACATGGGAGCTCAGTGGACTGTTTCTATGGGTAGAGAACAGATTAACATGGGAGCTCAGTGGACTGTTTCTAGCAGATTAACATGGGAGCTCAGTGGACTGTTTCTATGGGTAGAGAACAGATTAACATGGGAGCTCAGTGGACTGTTTCTATGGGCTAGAGAACAGATTAACATGGGAGCTCAGTGGACTGTTTCTATGGGTAGAGAACAGATTAACATGGGAGCTCAGTGGACTGTTTCTATGGGAGCTCAGAGAACAGATTAACATGGGAGCTCAGTGGACTGTTTCTATGGGTAGAGAACAGATTAACATGGGAGCTCAGTGGACTGTTTCTATGGGTAGAGAACAGATTAACATGGGAGCTCAGTGGACTGTTTCTATGGGTAGAGAACAGATTAACATGGGAGCTCAGTGGACTGTTTCTATGGGTAGAGAACAGATTAACATGGGAGCTCAGTGGACTGTTTCTATGGGTAGAGAACAGATTAACATGGGAGCTCAGTGGACTGTTTCTATGGGTAGAGAACAGATTAACATGGGAGCTCAGTGGACTGTTTCTATGGGTAGAGAACAGATTAACATGGGAGCTCAGTGGACTGTTTCTATGGGTAGAGAACAGATTAACATGGGAGCTCAGTGGACTGTTTCTATGGGTTAACATGGGAGAACTGTTTCTAGAGAACAGATTAACATGGGAGCTCAGTGGACTGTTTCTATGGGTAGAGAACAGATTAACATGGGAGCTCAGTGGACTGTTTCTATGGGTAGAGAAAACATGGGAGATTAACATGGGAGCTCAGTGGACTGTTTCTATGGGTAGAGAACAGATTAACATGGGAGCTCAGTGGACTGTTTCTATGGGTAGAGAACAGATTAACATGGGAGCTCAGTGGACTGTTTCTATGGGTAGAGAACAGATTAACATGGGAGCTCAGTGGACTGTTTCTATGGGTAGAGAACAGATTAACATGGGAGCTCAGTGGACTGTTTCTATGGGTAGAGAACAGATTAACATGGGAGCTCAGTGGACTGTTTCTATGGGTAGAGAACAGATTAACATGGGAGCTCAGTGGACTGTTTCTATGGGTAGAGAACAGATTAACATGGGAGCTCAGTGGACTGTTTCTAAGAGAACAGATTAACATGGGAGCTCAGTGGACTGTTTCTATGGGTAGAGAACAGATTAACATGGGAGCTCAGTGGACTGTTTCTATGGGTAGAGAACAGATTAACATGGGAGCTCAGTGGACTGTTTCTATGGAGAACAGTTAACATGGGAGCTCAGTGGACTGTTTCTAGGGTAGAGAACATTAACATGGGAGCTCAGTGGACTGTTTCTAGTGGACTGTTTCTATGGGTAGAGAACAGATTAACATGGGAGCTCAGTGGACTGTTTCTATGGGTAGAGAACAGATTAACATGGGAGCTCAGTGGACTGTTTCTATGGGTAGAGAACAGATTAACATGGGAGCTCAGTGGACTGTTTCTATGGGTAGAGAACAGATTAACATGGGAGCTCAGTGGACTGTTTCTATGGGTAGAGAACAGATTAACATGGGAGCTCAGTGGACTGTTTCTATGGGTAGAGAACAGATTAACATGGGAGCTCAGTGGACTGTTTCTATGGGTAGAGAACAGATTAACATGGGAGCTCAGTGGACTGTTTCTATGGGTAGAGAACAGATTAACATGGGAGCTCAGTGGACTGTTTCTATGGGTAGCTCCAGTGGAGAACAGATTAACATGGGAGGTGGAGTTTCTATGGGTAGTGGGGAGCTGTGGACTGTTTCTATGGGTAGAGAACAGATTAACATGGGAGCTCAGTGGACTGTTTCTATGGGTAGAGAACAGATTAACATGGGAGCTCAGTGGACTGTTTCTATGGTAGAGAACAGATTAACATGGGAGCTCAGTGGACTGTTTCTATGGGTAGAGAACAGATTAACATGGGAGCTCAGTGGACTGTTTCTATGGGTAGAGAACAGATTAACATGGGAGCTCAGTGGACTGTTTCTATGGGTAGAGAACAGATTAACATGGGAGCTCAGTGGACTGTTTCTATGGGTAGAGAACAGATTAACATGGGAGCTCAGTGGACTGTTTCTATGGGTAGAGAACAGATTAACATGGAGCTCAGTGGACTGTTTCTATGGGTAGAGAACAGATTAACATGGGAGCTCAGTGGACTGTTTCTATGGGTAGAGAACAGAACATTCAGTGGACTGTTTCTATGGGTAGAGAACAGATTAACATGGGAGCTCAGTGGACTGTTTCTATGGGTAGAGAACAGATTAACATGGCATGGGAGCTCAGTGGACTGTTTCTATGGGTAGAGAACAGATTAACATGGGAGCTCAGTGGACTGTTTCTATGGGTAGAGAACAGATTAACATGGGAGCTCAGTGGACTGTTTCTATGGGTAGAGAACAGATTAACATGGGAGCTCAGTGGACTGTTTCTATGGGTAGAGAACAGATTAACATGGGAGCTCAGTGGACTGTTTCTATGGGTAGAGAACAGATTAACATGGGAGCTCAGTGGACTGTTTCTATGGGTAGAGAACAGATTAACATGGGAGCTCAGTGGACTGTTTCTATGGGTAGAGAACAGATTAACATGGGAGCTCAGTGGACTGTTTCTATGGGTAGAGAACAGATTAACATGGGAGCTCAGTGGACTGTTTCTATGGGTAGAGAACAGATTAACATGGGAGCTCAGTGGACTGTTTCTATGGGTAGAGAACAGATTAACATGGGAGCTCAGTGGACTGTTTCTATGGGTAGAGAACAGATTAACATGGGAGCTCAGTGGACTGTTTCTATGGGTAGAGAACAGATTAACATGGGAGCTCAGTGGACTGTTTCTATGGGTAGAGAACAGATTAACATGGGAGCTCAGTGGACTGTTTCTATGGGTAGAGAACAGATTAACATGGGAGCTCAGTGGACTGTTTCTATGGGTAGAGAACAGATTAACATGGGAGCTCAGTGGACTGTTTCTATGGGTAGAGAACAGATTAACATGGGAGCTCAGTGGACTGTTTCTATGGGTAGAGAACAGATTAACATGGGAGCTCAGTGGACTGTTTCTATGGGTAGAGAACAGATTAACATGGGAGCTCAGTGGACTGTTTCTATGGGTAGAGAACAGATTAACATGGGAGCTCAGTGGACTGTTTCTATGGGTAGAGAACAGATTAACATGGACTGTTTCTAGGGTAGAGAACAGATTAACATGGGAGCTCAGTGGACTGTTTCTATGGGTAGAGAACAGATTAACATGGGAGCTCAGTGGACTGTTTCTATGGGTAGAGAACAGATTAACATGGGAGCTCAGTGGACTGTTTCTATGGGTAGAGAACAGATTAACATGGGAGCTCAGTGGACTGTTTCTATGGGTAGAGAACAGATTAACATGGGAGCTCAGTGGACTGTTTCTATGGGTAGAGAACAGATTAACATGGGAGCTCAGTGGACTGTTTCTATGGGTAGAGAACAGATTAACATGGGCTCAGTGGACTGTTTCTAGTGGACTTAACATGTTGGACTCTATGGGTAGAGAACAGATTAACATGGGAGCTCAGTGGACTGTTTCTATGGGTAGAGAACAGATTAACATGGGAGCTCAGTGGACTTAACATGTTTCTATGGGTAGAGAACAGATTAACATGGGAGCTCAGTGGACTGTTTCTATGGGTAGAGAACAGATTAACATGGGAGCTCAGTGGACTGTTTCTATGGGTAGAGAACAGATTAACATGGGAGCTCAGTGGACTGTTTCTAGGGTAGAGAACAGATTAACATGGGAGCTCAGTGACTGTTTCTATGGGTAGAGAACAGATTAACATGGGAGCTCAGTGGACTGTTTCTATGGGTAGAGAACAGATTAACATGGGAGCTCAGTGGACTGTTTCTATGGGTAGAGAACAGGGAGCTCAGTGGAATGGGTAGAGAACATGGGAGCTCAGTGGACTGTTTCTATGGGTAGAGAACAGATTAACATGGGAGCTCAGTGGACTGTTTCTATGGGTAGAGAACAGATTAACATGGAGCTCAGTGGACTGTTTCTATGGGTAGAGAACAGATTAACATGGGAGCTCAGTGGACTGTTTCTATGGGTAGAGAACAGATTAACATGGGAGCTCAGTGGACTGTTTCTATGGGTAGAGAACAGATTAACATGGGAGCTCAGTGGACTGTTTCTATGGGTAGAGAACAGATTAACATGGGAGCTCAGTGGACTGTTTCTATGGGTAGAGAACAGATTAACATGGGAGCTCAGTGGACTGTTTCTATGGGTAGAGAACAGATTAACATGGGAGCTCAGTGGACTGTTTCTATGGGTAGAGAACAGATTAACATGGGAGCTCAGTGGACTGTTTCTATGGGTAGAGAACAGATTAACATGGGAGCTCAGTGGACTGTTTCTATGGGTAGAGAACAGATTAACATGGGAGCTCAGTGGACTGTTTCTATGGGTAGAGAACAGATTAACATGGGAGCTCAGTGGACTGTTTCTATGGGTAGAGAACAGATTAACATGGGAGCTCAGTGGACTGTTTCTATGGGTAGAGAACAGATTAACATGGGAGCTCAGTGGACTGTTTCATGGGAGCTCAGTGGACTGTTTCTAGGGTAGAGAACAGATTAACATGGGAGCTCAGTGGACTGTTTCTATGGGTAGAGAACAGATTAACATGGGAGCTCAGTGGACTGTTTCTATGGGTAGAGAACAGATTAACATGGGAGCTCAGTGGACTGTTTCTATGGGTAGAGAACAGATTAACATGGGAGCTCAGTGGACTGTTTCTATGGGTAGAGAACAGATTAACATGGGAGCTCAGTGGACTGTTTCTATGGGTAGAGAACAGATTAACATGGGAGCTCAGTGGACTGTTTCTATGGGTAGAGAACAGATTAACATGGGAGCTCAGTGGACTGTTTCTATGGGTAGAGAACAGATTAACATGGGAGCTCAGTGGACTGTTTCTATGGGTAGAGAACAGATTAACATGGGAGCTCAGTGGACTGTTTCTATGGGTAGAGAACAGATTAACATGGGAGCTCAGTGGACTGTTTCTATGGGTAGAGAACAGATTAACATGGGAGCTCAGTGGACTGTTTCTATGGGTTAGAGAACAGATTAACATGGGAGCTCAGTGGACTGTTTCTATGGGTAGAGAACAGATTAACATGGGAGCTCAGTGGACTGTTTCTATGGGTAGAGAACAGATTAACATGGGAGCTCAGTGGACTGTTTCTATGGGAGAACAGATAGAGAACTGTTTCTAGGTATTAACATGGGAGCTCAGTGGACTGTTTCTATGGGTAGAGAACAGATTGGGAGCTCAGTGGACTGTTTCTATGGGAGAGAACAGATTAACATGGGAGCTGGACTGTTTCTATGGGTAGAGAACAGATTAACATGGGAGCTCAGTGGACTGTTTCTATGGGTAGAGAACAGATTAACATGGGAGCTCAGTGGACTGTTTCTATGGGTAGAGAACAGATTAACATGGGAGCTCAGTGGACTGTTTCTATGGGTAGAGAACAGATTAACATGGGAGCTCAGTGGACTGTTTCTATGGGTAGAGAACAGATTAACATGGGAGCTCAGTGGACTGTTTCTATGGGTAGAGAACAGATTAACATGGGAGCTCAGTGGACTGTTTCTATGGGTAGAGAACAGATTAACATGGGAGCTCAGTGGACTGTTTCTATGGGTAGAGAACAGATTAACATGGGAGCTCAGTGGACTGTTTCTATGGGTAGAGAACAGATTAACATGGGAGCTCAGTGGACTGTT
>NW_026283057.1:0-20000 GCF_023373465.1 Oncorhynchus keta | reverse complement strand
AATCAGCCTTATGGAGGAGACTACAGGAGACCACACTGATCAGCCTTATGGAGGAGACTGTATTAAACAGGAGACCACACTGATCAGCCTTATGGAGGAGACTGTATTAAACAGGAGACCACACTGATCAGCCTTATGGAGGAGACTACAGGAGACCACACTGATCAATCAGCCTTATGGAGGAGACTGTATTAAACAGGAGACCACACTGATCAGCCTTATGGAGGAGACTGTATTAAACAGGAGACCACACTGATCAGCCTTATGGAGGAGACTTTATTAAACAGGAGACCACACTGACCAGCCTTAAGGAGGAGACTTTATTAAACAGGAGACCACACTGACCAGCCTTAAGGAGGAGACTGTATTAAACAGGAGACCACACTGACCAGCCTTAAGGAGGAGACTGTATTAAACAGGAGACCACACTGATCAGGCTCATGGAGGAGACTGTATTAAACAGGAGACCACACTGACCAGCCTTAAGGAGGAGACTGTATTGAACAGGAGACCACACTGATCAGCCTTATGGAGGAGACTTTATTAAACAGGAGACCACGCTGATCAGCCTTATGGAGGAGACTGTATTAAACAGGAGACCACACTGATCAGCCTTATGGAGGAGACTACAGGAGACCACACTGATCAGCCTTATGGAGGAGACTGTATTAAACAGGAGACCACACTGATCAGCCTTATGGAGGAGACTGTATTAAACAGGAGACCACACTGATCAACCTTATGGAGGAGACTACAGGAGACCACACTGATCAGCCTTATGGAGGAGACTACAGGAGACCACACTGACCAGCCTTAAGGAGGAGACTGTATTAAACAGGAGACCACACTGATCAGCCTTATGGAGGAGACTGTATTAAACAGGAGACCACACTGATCAGCCTTATGGAGGAGACTACAGGAGACCACACTGATCAGCCTTATGGAGGAGACTGTATTAAACAGGAGACCACACTGATCAGCCTTATGGAGGAGACTGTATTAAACAGGAGACCACACTGATCAGCCTTATGGAGGAGACTGTATTAAACAGGAGACTACACTGATCAGCCTTATGGAGGAGACTTTATTAAACAGGAAACCACACTGATCAGCCTCATGGAGGAGACTGTATTAAACAGGAGACCACACTGATCAGCCTTATGGAGGAGACTGTATTAAACAGGAGACCACACTGATCAGCCTTATGGAGGAGACTACAGGAGACCACACTGATCAGCCTTATGGAGGAGACTGTATTAAACAGGAGACCACACTGATCAGCCTTAAGGAGGAGACTACAGGAGACCACACTGATCAGCCTTATGGAGGAGACTGTATTAAACAGGAGACCACATTGATCAGCCTTATGGAGGAGACTGTATTAAACAGGAGACCACACTGATCAGCCTTAAGGAGGAGACTTTATTAAACAGGAGACCACACTGATCAGCCTTATGGAGGAGACTACAGGAGACCACACTGATCAGCCTCATGGAGAGACTACAGGAGACCACACTGATCAGCCTTATGGAGGAGATTACAGGAGACCACACTGATCAGCCTTAAGGAGAGACTTTATTAAACAGGAGACCACACTGATCAGCCTTATGGAGGAGACTACAGGAGACCACACTGATCAGCCTTATGGAGGAGACTGTATTAAACAGGAGACCACACTGATCAGCTTTATGGAGGAGACTACAGGAGACCACACTGATCAGCCTTATGGAGGAGACTGTATTAAACAGGAGACCACACTGATCAGCCTTATGGAGGAGACTACAGGAGACCACACCGATCAGCCTTATGGAGGAGACTGTATTAAACAGGAGACCACACTGATCAGCCTTAAGGAGGAGACTACAGGAGACCACACTGATCAGCCTTATGGAGGAGACTGTATTAAACAGGAGACCACACTGATCAGCCTTATGGAGGAGACTGTATTAAACAGGAGACCACACTGATCAGCCTTAAGGAGGAGACTACAGGAGACCACACTGATCAGCCTTATGGAGAAGACTGTATTAAACAGGAGACCACACTGATCAGCCTTATGGAGGAGACTGTATTAAACAGGAGACCACACTGATCAGCCTTATGGAGGAGACTGTATTAAACAGGAGACCACACTGATCAGCCTTATGGAGGAGACTAATGGAGACCACACTGATCAGCCTTAAGGAGGAGACTACAGGAGACCACACTGATCAGCCTTATGGAGGAGACTGTATTAAACAGGAGACCACACTGATCAGCCTTATGGAGGAGACTGTATTAAACAGGAGACCACACTGATCAGCCTTATGGAGGAGACTGTATTAAACAGGAGACTACACTGATCAGCCTTATGGAGGAGACTTTATTAAACAGGAGACCACACTGATCAGCCTTATGGAGGAGACTACAGGAGACCACACTGACCAGCCTTATGGAGGAGACTACAGGAGACCACACTGACCAGCCTTAAGGAGGAGACTACAGGAGACCACACTGATCAGCCTTATGGAGGAGACTGTATTAAACAGGAGACCACACTGATCAGCCTTATGGAGGAGACTACAGGAGACCACACTGATCAGCCTTATGGAGGAGACTGTATTAAACAGGAGACCACACTGATCAGCCTTAAGGAGGAGACTACAGGAGACCACACTGATCAGCCTTATGGAGGAGACTACAGGAGACCACACTGATCAGCCTTATGGAGGAGACTGTATTAAACAGGAGACCACACTGATCAGCCTTATGGAGGAGACTACAGGAGACCACACTGACCAGCCTTAAGGAGGAGACTGTATTAAACAGGAGACCACACTGATCAGCCTTATGGAGGAGACTGTATTAAACAGGAGACCACACTGATCAGCCTTATGGAGGAGACTACAGGAGACCACACTGATCAGCCTTATGGAGGAGACTGTATTAAACAGGAGACCACACTGATCAGCCTTATGGAGGAGACTGTATTAAACAGGAGACCACACTGATCAGCCTTATGGAGGAGACTGTATTAAACAGGAGACTACACTGATCAGCCTTATGGAGGAGACTTTATTAAACAGGAGACCACACTGATCAGCCTCATGGAGGAGACTGTATTAAACAGGAGACCACACTGATCAGCCTTATGGAGGAGACTGTATTAAACAGGAGACCACACTGATCAGCCTTATGGAGGAGACTACAGGAGACCACACTGACCAGCCTTATGGAGGAGACTACAGGAGACCACACTGACCAGCCTTAAGGAGGAGACTACAGGAGACCACACTGATCAGCCTTATGGAGGAGACTGTATTAAACAGGAGACCACACTGATCAGCCTTATGGAGGAGACTACAGGAGACCACACTGATCAGCCTTATGGAGGAGACTGTATTAAACAGGAGACCACACTGATCAGCCTTAAGGAGGAGACTACAGGAGACCACACTGATCAGCCTTATGGAGGAGACTGTATTAAACAGGAGACCACACTGATCAGCCTTATGGAGGAGACTGTATTAAACAGGAGACCACACTGATCAGCCTCATGGAGGAGACTACAGGAGACCACACTGATCAGCCTTAAGGAGGAGACTTTATTAAACAGGAGACCACACTGATCAGCCTTATGGAGGAGACTACAGGAGACCACACTGATCAGCCTAATGGAGGAGACTACAGGAGACCACACTGATCAGCCTTATGGAGGAGATTACAGGAGACCACACTGATCAGCCTTAAGGAGGAGACTTTATTAAACAGGAGACCACACTGATCAGCCTTATGGAGGAGACTACAGGAGACCACACTGATCAGCCTTAAGGAGGAGACTTTATTAAACAGGAGACCACACTGATCAGCCTTATGGAGGAGACTACAGGAGACCACACTGATCAGCCTCATGGAGGAGACTACAGGAGACCACACTGATCAGCCTTATGGAGGAGATTACAGGAGACCACACTGATCAGCCTTAAGGAGGAGACTTTATTAAACAGGAGACCACACTGATCAGCCTTATGGAGGAGACTACAGGAGACCACACTGATCAGCCTTATGGAGGAGACTGTATTAAACAGGAGACCACACTGATCAGCTTTATGGAGGAGACTACAGGAGACCACACTGATCAGCCTTATGGAGGAGACTGTATTAAACAGGAGACCACACTGATCAGCCTTATGGAGGAGACTACAGGAGACCACACTGATCAGCCTTATGGAGGAGACTGTATTAAACAGGAGACCACACTGATCAGCCTTATGGAGGAGACTGTATTAAACAGGAGACCTCACTGATCAGCCTTAAGGAGGAGACTACAGGAGACCACACTGATCAGCCTTATGGAGGAGACTGTATTAAACAGGAGACCACACTGATCAGCCTTATGGAGGAGACTTTATTAAACAGGAGACCACACTGATCAGCCTTATGGAGGAGACTGTATTAAACAGGAGACCACACTGATCAGCCTTAAGGAGGAGACTACAGGAGACCACACTGATCAGCCTAATGGAGGAGACTGTATTAAACAGGAGACCACACTGATCAGCCTTATGGAGGAGACTGTATTAAACAGGAGACCACACTGATCAGCCTTATGGAGGAGACTGTATTAAACAGGAGACCACACTGATCAGCCTTATGGAGGAGACTAATGGAGACCACACTGATCAGCCTTAGGAGGAGACTACAGGAGACCACACTGATCAGCCTTATGGAGGAGACTACAGGAGACCACACTGATCAGCCTTAAGGAGGAGACTACAGGAGACCACACTGATCAGCCTTATGGAGAAGACTGTATTAAACAGGAGACCACACTGATCAGCCTTATGGAGAGACTGTAATAAACAGCCTAATGGAGACCACACTGATCAGCCTTATGGAGGAGACTGTAATAAACAGCCTAATGGAGACCACACTGATCAGCCTTATGGAGGAGACTACAGGAGACAACACTGATCAGCCTTAAGGAGGAGACTACAGGAGACCACACTGATCAGCCTAATGGAGGAGACTGTATTAAACAGGAGACCACACTGATCAGCCTTATGGAGGAGACTGTAATAAACAGCCTAATGGAGACCACACTGATCAGCCTTATGGAGGAGACTACAGGAGACAACACTGATCAGCCTTAAGGAGGAGACTACAGGAGACCACACTGATCAGCCTAATGGAGATCACACTGATCAGCCTGTCGCTCTCAGACAGGTCTGCTGACTTCAACAAAACATGATTTACGGTGTTTGGGAGGAGACTTATATGGGTACCATTCTGAGACTGTATTAAACAGCCTTATATGGGTACCATTCTGAGACTGTATTAAACAGCCTTATATGGGTACCATTCTGAGACTGTATTAAACAGCCTTATATGGGTACCATTCTGAGACTGTATTAAACAGCCTTATATGGGCACCATTCTGAGACTGTATTAAACAGACTTATATGGGCACCATTCTGAGACTGTATTAAACAGCCTTATATGGGTACCATTCTGAGACTGTATTAAACAGCCTTATATGGGTACCATTCTGAGACTGTATTAAACAGCCTTATATGGGCACCATTCTGAGACTGTATTAAACAGACTTATATGGGTACCATTCTGAGACTGTATTAAACAGACTTATATGGGTACCATTCTGAGACTGTATTAAACAGACTTATATGGGTACCTGGGCCATTCAAATAAACATACAGATGTGACTCGTTTCATTGGCTGGCTGTTTGGATCATCTGGGAACAGTGGGTTAACTGGTCTAGGAACAGTGGGTTAACTGGTCTAGGAACAGTGGGTTAACTGGTCTAGGAACAGTGGGTTAACTGGTCTAGTGGGTTAACTGGTCTAGGAACAGTGGTTATCACTAGTACTGAGATACAGAGTATTAGTCCACTGAACCAGGGTCTGTAGTGACCCTCTAGTACTGAGATACAGAGTATTAGACCACTGAACCAGGGTCTGTAGTGATCCTCTAGTACTGAGATGTCTTAGACCACTGAACCAGGGTCTGTAGTGATCCTCTAGTACTGAGATGTCTTAGACCACTGAACCAGAGTCTGTAGTGATCCTCTAGTACTGAGATGTCTTAGACCACTGAACCAGGGTCTGTAGAGACTCCTCTAGTACTGAGATGCCTTAGACCACTGAACCAGGGTCTGTAGTGATCCTCTAGTACTGAGATACAGAGTATTAGACCACTGAACCAGGGTCTGTAGTGACCCTCTAGTACTGAGATACAGAGTATTAGACCACTGAACCAGGGTCTGTAGTGATCCTCTAGTACTGAGATGTCTTAGACCACTGAACCAGGGTCTGTAGTGATCCTCTAGTACTGAGATGTCTTAGACCACTGAACCAGAGTCTGTAGTGATCCTCTAGTACTGAGATGTCTTAGACCACTGAACCAGGGTCTGTAGAGACTCCTCTAGTACTGAGATGCCTTAGACCACTGAACCAGGGTCTGTAGTGACCCTCTAGTACTGAGATGTATTAGACCACTGAACCAGGGTCTGTAGTGACCCTCTAGTACTGAGATGTCTTAGACCACTGAACCAGGGTCTGTAGTGACCCTCTAGTACTGAGATACAGAGTATTAGACCACTGAACCAGGGTCTGTAGTGACCCTCTAGTACTGAGATACAGAGTATTAGACCACTGAACCAGGGTCTGTAGTGACCCTCTAGTACTGAGATGTCTTAGACCACTGAACCAGGGTCTGTAGTTACCCTCTAGTACTGAGATACAGAGTATTAGACCACTGAACCAGGGTCTGTAGTGACCCTCTAGTACTGGGAGATACAGAGTATTAGACCACTGAACCAGGGTCTGTAGTGACCCTCTAGTACTGAGATGTCTTAGACCACTGAACCAGGGTCTGTAGTGACCCTCTAGTACTGAGATACAGAGTATTAGACCACTGAACCAGGGTCTGTAGTGACCCTCTAGTACTGAGATGTCTTAGACCACTGAACCAGGGCCTGTAGTGACCCTCTAGTACTGAGATGCAGAGTATTAGACCACTGAACCAGGGTCTGTAGTGACTCCTCTAGTACTGAGATGTCTTAGACCACTGAACCAGGGCCTGTAGTGACTCCTCTAGTACTGAGATACAGAGTATTAGACCACTGAACCAGGGTCTGTAGTGACTCCTCTAGTACTGAGATACAGAATATTAGACCACTGCACCACCTGAGAGCCCATGTTGTTGGTGTGAGTAATATCTGTCTGTGTCTAATGGTGTGTAATAACGACCAACCAGACGCTGCACATGACACATTTATGAAATTGGTTAATCCCAGTTACTAATAAACACCCATTAAGAAACCTGTAAAAACGATTAAATCCCCCGTGGATTGATGAGGAATAAAATAAAATAAATGTTATGATTGAGATGTGGCAAATAACCGGAAAACGTAAAGTTGGTAAGTCATGTGACTAAAGTGAATCAAGTCATGTGACTAAAGTGAATCAAGTCATGTGACTAAAGTGAATCAAGTCATGTGACTAAACTGAATCAAGTCATGTGACTAAACTGAATCAAGTCATGTGACTAAACTGAATCAAGTCATGTGACTAAAGTGAATCAAGTCATGTGACTAAACTGAATCAAGTCATGTGACTAAACTGAATCACGTCATGTGACTAAAGTGAATCAAGTCATGTGACTAAAGTGAATCAAGTCATGTGACTAAACTGAATCAAGTCATGTGACTAAACTGAATCAAGTCATGTGACTAAACTGAATCAAGTCATGTGACTAAACTGAATCAAGTCATCATGTGACTAAACTGAA
Source organism: Oncorhynchus keta (assembly GCF_023373465.1). Lineage (NCBI taxonomy): Eukaryota > Metazoa > Chordata > Actinopteri > Salmoniformes > Salmonidae > Oncorhynchus > Oncorhynchus keta. The sequence goes on along the minus strand of NW_026283057.1, from coordinate 12,211 downwards.
TCAAGTCATGTGACTAAAGTGAATCAAGTCATGTGACTAAAGTGAATCAAGTCATGTGACTAAAGTGAATCAAGTCATGTGACTAAAGTGAATCAAGTCATGTGACTAAACTGAATCAAGTCATGTGACTAAACTGAATCACGTCATGTGACTAAAGTGAATCAAGTCATGTGACTAAACTGAATCAAGTCATGTGACTAAAGTGAATCAAGTCATGTGACTAAAGTGAATCAAGTCATGTGACTAAAATGAATCAAGTCATGTGACTAAACTGAAAGTGAATGAATCAAGTCATGTGACTAAACTGAATCAAGTCATGTGAAAAGTGAATCAAGTCATGTGACTAAACTGAATCAAGTCATGTGACTAAACTGAATCAAGTCATGTGACTAAACTGAATCAAGTCATGTGACTAAACTGAATCAAGTCATGTGACTAAACTGAATCAAGTCATGTGACTAAACTGAATCAAGTCATGTGACTAAACTGAATCAAGTCATGTGACTAAACTGAATCAAGTCATGTGACTAAACTGAATCAAGTCATGTGACTAAAGTGAATCAAGTCATGTGACTAAAGTGAATCAAGTCATGTGACTAAAGTGAATCAAGTCATGTGACTAAAGTGAATCAAGTCATGTGACTAAACTGAATCAAGTCATGTGACTAAACTGAATCAAGTCATGTGACTAAAGTGAATCAAGTCATGTGACTAAAGTGAATCAAGTCATGTGACTAAACTGAATCAAGTCATGTGACTAAAGTGAATCAAGTCATGTGACTAAAATGAATCAAGTCATGTGACTAAACTGAATCAAGTCATGTGACTAAAGTGAATCAAGTCATGTGACTAAACTGAATCAAGTCATGTGACTAAACTGAATCAAGTCATGTGACTAAACTGAATCAAGTCATGTGACTAAACTGAATCAAGTCATGTGACTAAACTGAATCAAGTCATGTGACTAAAGTGAATCAAGTCATGTGACTAAACTGAATCAAGTCATGTGACTAAACTGAATCAAGTCATGTGACTAAACTGAATCAAGTCATGTGACTAAACTGAATCAAGTCATGTGACTAAACTGAATCAAGTCATGTGACTAAACTGAATCAAGTCATGTGACTAAAGTGAATCAAGTCATGTGAATCAAGTCATGTGACAACTGTGACTAAACTGAATCAAGTCATGTGACTAAACTGAATCAAGTCATGTGACTAAAGTGAATCAAGTCATGTGACTAAACTGAATCAAGTCATGTGACTAAAGTGAATCAAGTCATGTGACTAAACTGAATCAAGTCATGTGACTAAAGTGAATCAAGTCATGTGACTGACTAAAAACTGAATCAAGTCATGTGACTAAACTGAATCAAGTCATGTGACTAAACTGAATCAAGTCATGTGACTAAACTGAATCAAGTCATGTGACTAAAGTGAATCAAGTCATGTGACAAACTGTGTCATGTGACTAAACTGAATCAAGTCATGTGACTAAACTGAATCAAGTCATGTGACTAAACTGAATCAAGTCATGTGACTAAACTGAATCAAGTCATGTGACTAAAGTGAATCAAGTCATGTGACTAAACTGAATCAAGTCATGTGACTAAAGTGAATCAAGTCATGTGACTAAACTGAATCAAGTCATGTGACTAAACTGAATCAAGTCATGTGACTAAACTGAATCAAGTCATGTGACTAAACTGAATCAAGTCATGTGACTAAACTGAATCAAGTCATGTGACTAAAGTGAATCAAGTCATGTGACTAAAGTGAATCAAGTCATGTGACTAAAGTGAATCAAGTCATGTGACTAAACTGAATCAAGTCATGTGACTAAACTGAATCAAGTCATGTGACTAAAGTGAATCAAGTCATGTGACTAAACTGAATCAAGTCATGTGACTAAAGTGAATCAAGTCATGTGACTAAAGTGAATCAAGTCATGTGACTAAACTGAATCAAGTCATGTGACTAAACTGAATCAAGTCATGTGACTAAAGTGAATCAAGTCATGTGACTAAACTGAATCAAGTCATGTGACTAAACTGAATCAAGTCATGTGACTAAAGTGAATCAAGTCATGTGACTAAAGTGAATCAAGTCATGTGACTAAAGTGAATCAAGTCATGTGACTAAACTGAATCAAGTCATGTGACTAAACTGAATCAAGTCATGTGACTAAACTGAATCAAGTCATGTGACTAAAGTGAATCAAGTCATGTGACTAAACTGAATCAAGTCATGTGACTAAAGTGAATCAAGTCATGTGACTAAACTGAATCAAGTCATGTGACTAAACTGAATCAAGTCATGTGACTAAACTGAATCAAGTCATGTGACTAAACTGAATCAAGTCATGTGACTAAACTGAATCAAGTCATGTGACTAAAGTGAATCAAGTCATGTGACTAAAGTGAATCAAGTCATGTGACTAAAGTGAATCAAGTCATGTGACTAAACTGAATCAAGTCATGTGACTAAACTGAATCAAGTCATGTGACTAAACTGAATCAAGTCATGTGACTAAAGTGAATCAAGTCATGTGACTAAACTGAATCAAGTCATGTGACTAAAGTGAATCAAGTCATGTGACTAAAGTGAATCAAGTCATGTGACTAAACTGAATCAAGTCATGTGACTAAACTGAATCAAGTCATGTGACTAAAGTGAATCAAGTCATGTGACTAAACTGAATCAAGTCATGTGACTAAAGTGAATCAAGTCATGTGACTAAAGTGAATCAAGTCATGTGACTAAAGTGAATCAAGTCATGTGACTAAACTGAATCAAGTCATGTGACTAAAGTGAATCAAGTCATGTGACTAAACTGAATCAAGTCATGTGACTAAACTGAATCAAGTCATGTGACTAAACTGAATCAAGTCATGTGACTAAACTGAATCAAGTCATGTGACTAAACTGAATCAAGTCATGTGACTAAAGTGAATCAAGTCATGTGACTAAACTGAATCAAGTCATGTGACTAAACTGAATCAAGTCATGTGACTAAAGTGAAAACTGAATCAAGTCATGTGACTAAACTGAATCAAGTCATGTGACTAAACTGAATCAAGTCATGTGACTAAACTGAATCAAGTCATGTGACTAAACTGAATCAAGTCATGTGACTAAAGTGAATCAAGTCATGTGACTAAACTGAATCAAGTCATGTGACTAAACTGAATCAAGTCATGTGACTAAACTGAATCAAGTCATGTGACTAAAGTGAATCAAGTCATGTGACTAAACTGAATCAAGTCATGTGACTAAACTGAATCAAGTCATGTGACTAAACTGAATCAAGTCATGTGACTAAACTGAATCAAGTCATGTGACTAAACTGAATCAAGTCATGTGACTAAAGTGAATCAAGTCATGTGACTAAACTGAATCAAGTCATGTGACTAAACTGAATCAAGTCATGTGACTAAACTGAATCAAGTCATGTGACTAAACTGAATCAAGTCATGTGACTAAACTGAATCAAGTCATGTGACTAAACTGAATCAAGTCATGTGACTAAACTGAATCAAGTCATGTGACTAAACTGAATCAAGTCATGTGACTAAAGTGAATCAAGTCATGTGACTAAACTGAATCAAGTCATGTGACTAAACTGAATCAAGTCATGTGACTAAAGTGAATCAAGTCATGTGACTAAACTGAATCAAGTCATGTGACTAAAGTGAATCAAGTCATGTGACTAAACTGAATCAAGTCATGTGACTAAACTGAATCAAGTCATGTGACTAAACTGAATCAAGTCATGTGACTAAAGTGAATCAAGTCATGTGACTAAACTGAATCAAGTCATGTGACTAAACTGAATCAAGTCATGTGACTAAACTGAATCAAGTCATGTGACTAAACTGAATCAAGTCATGTGACTAAACTGAATCAAGTCATGTGACTAAAGTGAATCAAGTCATGTGACTAAACTGAATCAAGTCATGTGACTAAACTGAATCAAGTCATGTGACTAAACTGAATCAAGTCATGTGACTAAACTGAATCAAGTCATGTGACTAAACTGAATCAAGTCACGTGACTAAACTGAATCAAGTCACGTGACTAAACTGAATCAAGTCACGTGACTAAAGTGAATCAAGTCATGTGACTAAATTGAATCAAGTCATGTGACTAAACTGAATCAAGTCATGTGACTAAAGTGTCATCAAGTCATGTGACTAAACTGAATCAAGTCATGTGACTAAAGTGAATCAAGTCATGTGACTAAAGTGAATCAAGTCATGTGACTAAACTGAATCAAGTCATGTGACTAAAGTGAATCAAGTCATGTGACTAAACTGAATCAAGTCATGTGACTAAAATCTCATGAAACTGAATCAAGTCATGTGACTAAAGTGAATCAAGTCATGTGACTAAAGTGAATCAAGTCATGTGACTAAAGTGAATCAAGTCATGTGACTAAACTGAATCAAGTCATGTGACTAAACTGAATCAAGTCATGTGACTAAACTGAATCAAGTCATGTGACTAAACTGAATCAAGTCATGTGACTAAAGTGAATCAAGTCATGTGACTAAACTGAATCAAGTCATGTGACTAAACTGAATCAAGTCATGTGACTAAACTGAATCAAGTCATGTGACTAAACTGAATCAAGTCATGTGACTAAACTGAATCAAGTCATGTGACTAAACTGAATCAAGTCATGTGACTAAACTGAATCAAGTCATGTGACTAAAGTCAAGTCATGTGACTAAACTGAATCAAGTCATGTGACTAAACTGAATCAAGTCATGTGACTAAAGTGAATCAAGTCATGTGACTAAACTGAATCAAGTCATGTGACTAAACTGAATCAAGTCATGTGACTAAAGTGAATCAAGTCATGTGACTAAAGAATGAATCAAGTCATGTGACTAAACTGAATCAAGTCATGTGACTAAACTGAATCAAGTCATGTGACTAAACTGAATCAAGTCATGTGACTAAACTGAATCAAGTCATGTGACTAAACTGAATCAAGTCATGTGACTAAAGTGAATCAAATGTGACTAAACTGAATCAAGTCATGTGACTAAAGTGAATCAAGTCATGTGACTAAACTGAATCAAGTCATGTGACTAAACTGAATCAAGTCATGTGACTAAACTGAATCAAGTCATGTGACTAAACTGAATCAAGTCATGTGACTAAAGTGAATCAAGTCATGTGACTAAAGTGAATGAATCAAGTCATGTGACTAAAGTGAATCAAGTCATGTGACTAAACTGAATCAAGTCATGTGACTAAACTGAATCAAGTCATGTGACTAAACTGAATCAAGTCATGTGACTAAAGTGAATCAAGTCATGTGACTAAACTGAATCAAGTCATGTGACTAAAGTGAATCAAGTCATGTGACTAAAGTGAATCAAGTCATGTGACTAAACTGAATCAAGTCATGTGACTAAACTGAATCAAGTCATGTGACTAAACTGAATCAAGTCAAAGTGTGACTAAACTGAATCAAGTCATGTGACTAAACTGAATCAAGTCATGTGACTAAAGTGAATCAAGTCATGTGACTAAAGTGAATCAAGTCATGTGACTAAAGTGAATCAAGTCATGTGACTAAACTGAATCAAGTCATGTGACTAAACTGAATGAATCAAGTCATGTGACTAAACTGAATCAAGTCATGTGACTAAACTGAATCAAGTCATGTGACTAAACTGAATCAAGTCATGTGACTAAAGTGAATCAAGTCATGTGACTAAAATCTGACTAAAGTGAATCAAGTCATGTGACTAAACTGAATCAAGTCATGTGACTAAACTGAATCAAGTCATGTGACTAAACTGAATCAAGTCATGTGACTAAAGTGAATCAAGTCATGTGACTAAAGTGAATCAAGTCATGTGACTAAACTGAATCAAGTCATGTGACTAAAGTGAATCAAGTCATGTGACTAAAGTGAATCAAGTCATGTGACTAAACTGAATCAAGTCATGTGACTAAACTGAATCAAGTCATGTGACTAAAGTGAATCAAGTCATGTGACTAAACTGAATCATGTGACTAAACTCATGTGACTAAAGTGAATCAAGTCATGAAAACTGAATCAAGTCATGTGACTAAACTGAAAAGTGACTAAAAGTCAAGTCATGTGACTAAACTGAATCAAGTCATGTGACTAAACTGAATCAAGTCATGTGACTAAACTGAATCAAGTCATGTGACTAAACTGAATCAAGTCATGTGACTAAACTGAATCAAGTCATGTGACTAAACTGAATCAAGTCATGTGACTAAACTGAATCAAGTCATGTGACTAAACTGAATCAAGTCATGTGACTAAAGTGAATCAAGTCATGTGACTAAAGTCAAGTCATGTGACTAAACTGAATCAAGTCATGTGACTAAAGTGAATCAAGTCATGTGACTAAACTGAATCAAGTCATGTGACTAAACTGAATCAAGTCATGTGACTAAACTGAATCAAGTCATGTGACTAAAGTGATGTGACTAAACTCAAGTCATGTGACTAAACTGAATCAAGTCATGTGACTAAAGTGAATCAAGTCATGTGACTAAAAACTGAATCAAGTCATGTGACTAAACTGAATCAAGTCATGTGACTAAACTGAATCAAGTCATGTGACTAAACTGAATCCAAGTCATGTGACTAAACTGAATCAAGTCATGTGACTAAACTGAATCAAGTCATGTGACTAAACTGAATCAAGTCATGTGACTAAACTGAATCAAGTCATGTGACTAAACTGAATCAAGTCATGTGACTAAACTGAATCAAGTCATGTGACTAAACTGAATCAAGTCATGTGACTAAAGTGAATCAAGTCATGTGACTAAAGTAATCAAGTCATGTGACTAAAGTGAATCAAGTCATGTGACTAAACTGAATCAAGTCATGTGACTAAACTGACTAAACTGTGAATCAAGTCATGTGACTAAACTGAATCAAGTCATGTGACTAAAGTGAATCAAGTCATGTGACTAAAGTGAATCAAGTCATGTGACTAAAGTGAATCAAGTCATGTGACTAAACTGAATCAAGTCATGTGACTAAACTGAATCAAGTCATGTGACTAAAGTGAATCAAGTCATGTGACTAAACTGAATCAGGTCATGTGACTAAACTGAATCAAGTCATGTGACTAAACTGAATCAAGTCATGTGACTAAAGTGAATCAAGTCATGTGACTAAACTGAATCAGGTCATGTGACTAAACTGAATCAGGTCATGTGACTAAAGTGAATCAAGTCATGTGACTAAAGTGACTAAACTGAATCAAGTCATGTGACTAAAGTGAATCAAGTCATGTGACTAAACTGAATCAAGTCATGTGACTAAACTGAATCAAGTCATGTGACTAAAGTGAATCAAGTCATGTGACTAAACTGAATCAAGTCATGTGACTAAAGTGAATCAAGTCATGTGACTAAAGTGAATCAAGTCATGTGACTAAACTGAATCAAGTCATGTGACTAAACTGAATCAAGTCATGTGACTAAACTGAATCAAGTCATGTGACTAAACTGAATCAAGTCATGTGACTAAAGTGAATCAAGTCATGTGACTAAAGTGAATCAAGTCATGTGACTAAACTGAATCAAGTCATGTGACTAAACTGAATCAACTAAACTGTCATGTGACTAAAGTGAATCAAGTCATGTGACTAAACTGAATCAAGTCATGTGACTAAACTGAATCAAGTCATGTGACTAAAGTGAATCAAGTCATGTGACTAAAGTGAATCAAGTCATGTGACTAAACTGAATCAAGTCATGTGACTAAAGTGAATCAAGTCATGTGACTAAACTGAATCAAGTCATGTGACTAAAAACTGAATGAATCAAGTCATGTGACTAAACTGAATCAAGTCATGTGACTAAAGTGAATCAAGTCATGTGACTAAACTGAATCAAGTCATGTGACTAAACTGAATCAAGTCATGTGACTAAACTGAATCAAGTCATGTGACTAAACTGAATCAAGTCATGTGACTAAAGTGAATCAAGTCATGTGACTAAACTGAATCAAGTCATGTGACTAAACTGAATCAAGTCATGTGACTAAACTGAATCAAGTCATGTGACTATCAAGTCATGTGACTAAACTGAATCAAGTCATGTGACTAAAGTGAATCAAGTCATGTGACTAAAGTGAATCAAGTCATGTGACTAAAGTGACTAAAAACTGAATCAAACTGTCATCATGACTAAAGTGAATCAAGTCATGTGACTAAAGTGAATCAAGTCATGTGACTAAAGTGAATCAAGTCATGTGACTAAACTGAATCAAGTCATGTGACTAAACTGAATCAAGTCATGTGACTAAACTGAATCAAGTCATGTGACTAAAGTGAATCAAGTCATGTGACTAAAGTGAATCAAGTCATGTGACTAAAGTGAATCAAGTCATGTGACTAAACTGAATCAAGTCATGTGACTAAAGTGAATCAAGTCATGTGACTAAACTGAATCAAGTCATGTGACTAAAGTGAATCAAGTCATGTGACTAAACTGAATCAATGTCATGTGACTAAAAGTGAATCAAGTCATGTGACTAAACTGAATCAAGTCATGTGACTAAACTGAATCAAGTCATGTGACTAAAGTCAAGTCAATCAAGTCATGTGACTAAAGTGAATCAAGTGAAAACTGAATCAAGTCATGTGACTAAACTGAATCAAGTCATGTGACTAAAGTGAATCAAGTCATGTGACTAAACTGAATCAAGTCATGTGACTAAACTGAATCAAGTCATGTGACTAAAGTGAACTGAATCAAGTCATGTGACTAAACTGAATCAAGTCATGTGACTAAACTGAATCAAGTCATGTGACTAAACTGAATCAAGTCATGTGACTAAACTGAATCAAGTCATGTGACTAAACTGAATCAAGTCATGTGACTAAATGTGACTAAAGAATCAAGTCATGTGACTAAACTGAATCAAGTCATGTGACTAAAGTGAATCAAGTCATGTGACTAAAGTGAATCAAGTCATGTGACTAAACTGAATCAAGTCATGTGACTAAACTGAATCAAGTCATGTGACTAAAGTGAATCAAGTCATGTGACTAAACTGAATCAAGTCATGTGACTAAAGTGAATCAAGTCATGTGACTAAACTGAATCAAGTCATGTGACTAAACTGAATCAAGTCATGTGACTAAACTGAATCAAGTCATGTGACTAAAGTGAATCAAGTCATGTGACTAAACTGAATCAAGTCATGTGACTAAAGTGAATCAAGTCATGTGACTAAAGTGAATCAAGTGACTAAAGTGAATGTCATGTGACTAAACTGAATCAAGTCATGTGACTAAAGTCATGTGACTAAACTGAATCAAGTCATGTGACTAAACTGAATCAAGTCATGTGACTAAACTGAATCAAGTCATGTGACTAAAGTGAATCAAGTCATGTGACTAAACTGAATCAAGTCATGTGACTAAACTGAATCAAGTCATGTGACTAAACTGAATCAAGTCATGTGACTAAACTGAATCAAGTCATGTGACTAAAGTGAATCAAGTCATGTGACTGAATCAAGTCATGAATCCAAGTCATGTGACTAAACTGAATCAAGTCATGTGACTAAACTGAATCAAGTCATGTGACTAAAGTGAATCAAGTCATGTGACTAAACTGAATCAAGTCATGTGACTAAAACTGAATCAATGTGACTAAAGTCAAGTCATGTGACTAAACTGAATCAAGTCATGTGACTAAACTGAATCAAGTCATGTGACTAAAGTGAATCAAGTCATGTGACTAAACTGAATCAAGTCATGTGACTAAACTGAATCAAGTCATGTGACTAAACTGAATCAAGTCATGTGACTAAAGTGAATCAAGTCATGTGACTAAACTGAATCAAGTCATGTGACTAAAGTGAATCAAGTCATGTGACTAAACTGAATCAAGTCATGTGACTAAACTGAATCAAGTCATGTGACTAAACTGAATCAAGTCATGTGACTAAAGTGAATCAAGTCATGTGACTAAACTCATGTGACTAAACTGAATCAAGTCAAGTCATGTGACTAAAGTGAATCAAGTCATGTGACTAAACTGAATCAAGTCATGTGACTAAAGTGAATCAAGTCATGTGACTAATCAAGTCATGTGACTAAACTGAATCAAGTCATGTGACTAAACTGAATCAAGTCATGTGACTAAAGTGAATCAAGTCATGTGACTAAAGTGAATCAAGTCATGTGACTAAAGTGAATCAAGTCATGTGACTAAAGTGAATCAAGTCATGTGACTAAACTGAATCAAGTCATGTGACTAAACTGAATCACGTCATGTGACTAAAGTGAATCAAGTCATGTGACTAAACTGAATCAAGTCATGTGACTAAAGTGAATCAAGTCATGTGACTAAAGTGAATCAAGTCATGTGACTAAACTGAATCAAGTCATGTGACTAAACTGAATCAAGTCATGTGACTAAACTGAATCAAGTCATGTGACTAAACTGAATCAAGTCATGTGACTAAAGTGAATCATGTGACTAAAGTCATGTGACTAAAGTGAATCAAGTCATGTGACTAAAGTGAATCAAGTCATGTGACTAAAGTGAATCAAGTCATGTGACTAAAGCCTGAATCAAGTCATGTGACTAAAGTGAATCAAGTCATGTGACTAAACTGAATCAAGTCATGTGACTAAACTGAATCAAGTCATGTGACTAAACTGAATCAAGTCATGTGACTAAACTGAATCCAAGTCATGTGACTAAACATGTGACTAAAAGTCATGTGATCAAGTCATGTGACTAAAGTGAATCAAGTCATGTGACTAAACTGAATCAAGTCATGTGACTAAACTGAATCAAGTCATGTGACTAAACTGAATCCAAGTGACATGTGACTAAACTGAATCAAGTCATGTGACTAAACTGAATCAAGTCATGTGACTAAAGTGAATCAAGTCATGTGACTAAACTGAATCAAGTCATGTGACTAAACTGAATCAAGTCATGTGACTAAAGTGAATCAAGTCATGTGACTAAACTGAATCAAGTCATGTGACTAAACTGAATCAAGTCATGTGACTAAAGTGAATCAAGTCATGTGACTAAACTGAATCAAGTCATGTGACTAAACTGAATCAAGTCATGACTAAACTGACACGTAAAGTGAATCAAGTCATGTGACTAAACTGAATCAAGTCATGTGAATCAAGTCAACTAAACTGAATCAAGTCATGTGACTAAACTGAATCAAGTCATGTGACTAAACTGAATCAAGTCAAGTCACGTGACTAAACTGAATCAAGTCATGTGACTAAAGTGAATCAAGTCATGTGACTAAACTGAATCAAGTCATGTGACTAAACTGAATCAAGTCATGTGACTAAACTGAATCAAGTCATGTGACTAAACTGAATCAAGTCATGTGACTAAACTGAATCAAGTCATGTGACTAAACTGAATCAAGTCATGACTAAACTGAATCAAGTCATGTGACTAAAGTGAATCAAGTCATGTGACTAAACTGAATCAAGTCATGTGACTAAACTGAATCAAGTCATCATGTGACTAAAGTGAATCAAGTCATGTGACTAAACTGAATCAAGTCATGTGACTAAACTGAATCAAGTCATGTGACTAAACTGAATCAAGTCATGTGACTAAACTGAATCAAGTCATGTGACTAAACTGAATCCATCAAGAATCATGTGACTAAAGTGAATCAAGTCATGTGACTAAACTGAATCAAGTCATGTGACTAAAGTGAATGAATCAAGTCATGTGACTAAACTGAATCAAGTCATGTGACTAAAGTGAATCAAGTCATGTGACTAAACTGAATCAAGTCATGTGACTAAACTGAATCAAGTCATGTGACTAAACTGAATCAAGTCAACGAATGACTAAACTGGTGAATCCAAGTCATGTGACTAAATGAATCAAGTCACGTGACTAAACTGAATCCAAGTCACGTGACTAAAGTGAATCAAGTCATGTGACTAAAGTGAATCAAGTCATGTGACTAAACTGAATCAAGTCATGTGACTAAACTGAATCAAGTCATGTGACTAAACTGAATCAAGTCATGACTAAACTGACTAAACTGAATCAAGTCATGTGACTAAACTGAATCAAGTCACGTGACTAAGCTCAGAATCAAGTCAATCAAGTCATGACTAAACTGAATCAGAGTCATGTGACTAAACTGAAAACTGAATCAAGTCATGTGACTAAACTGAATCAAGTCA